>NW_026783422.1:0-191000 GCF_949774975.1 Lagenorhynchus albirostris
GTCTGGACGGGCAAATTTAACTCTCATTTCCCACCAGGAAGAGGAATTAACCAAAGGCTAAGCGTGCCGTGCCGGAACCAGATTAGGGCCTGAAGCCATCCTGCGGTGTTGCGGCCAGCTCACGAGAAAGCGAGTTGAAGAAAGGAGCTCAGGGGCACTGTAATTCACAAACCTGCAGAGTTATAAATGACAGCTATCGTCCAAAAATATACTGAAGTAAGGCTGCCAAGAGGACTTGAAAGCGGGGCAGAATTGCAGGAAACCGATTTCAGGAGGTAGACTGGAATTGCATTTAAAGCATAGGAAAAGAGGCAGAACGTCCACAATGATGCACTTGGCCAAAACGGGCGTATGCGTTTTTTCCTGAATATATTCAGGAAAAAACGCATACGCCCTTTTTGGCCAACCAAGCAAGCTTGCAAAGGAAATCTGCACTACAATGAAGTCTCACTTCCCCCCGGTCAAAAGGGCCATCGGAAAAAAGTGTAAAATCCAGAAAGGCAGGACAGGCCATGGAGAACTGGGAGCCTTGTTATGCTGATGGGCGGGATGTAAATTGCCAACAGCCAATCGGGAGAAGTGTATGGTGTTTCCTGAAACAGCTAAAAAACAAAGCAACAGAGCCTAGGGCACTTCCACTTATGGTCCTATAGCTTAGGGAAATTAAAATCAAAAGACACAGCCACCCCAAAGGTTGGGACGGCTCTCTTTACAAGAACCTGGTTTACGGTACAAGTTCAATATCGCAGAAAGTGAAAAATGTATAAAGAAGTTGTGGTACTTACGTACAATGCAATATCACTCAGCAATGAAATCTATGTCATCAGGCCCGTAGCAGCATAATGAGTGGATTCAGGTACGATGATTCTAACTGAAATAAGTCACACAGGAAAAGAAACATCATAAGATATCACTAATACACGGAATGTAAACTTGGCTACACAGGAACTGAATTACAAAACAGAACAGGGTCTCAAATTTAGAAACCCAACTTATGCTTGCTTAAGGGGAAAGGTGAGTTGGGGTGCTGCATAAAACCAGAGATTGAAATGAGCACAGATAAAGTTCCTTAAGCCAAATATGGAATAGACAAGAGCTACTCCTTGCTCAACGAAATGGACTCAACACCCCATATTAAATGCCTAAGAGTGTACCTGACTAGGAAGTATCTTAAAACCTATGGATTGCTATGTCTCTGAAAGAGAATCAAGTGTGTGTACAGGGGCATAAACGCAGCAGTGATAGGATTGGAGAGGTTCGGTGAGCAAATGAAGACCCTTTGAAGTCATATTGCATGGTACCCATTCCACGGGTCTCAACTCTACAGGTTTAAGGTATTCTTCCTTCAGCTAAAACATGCATGTGGAACCCAGAGTATGATCAACCGTGTGATCGGGAGACGTGTTCCAATATGTCTCAGTTTTCGTCCCCTGGTACTCGGGTGCAACATTCCAGACGCTTTACTAACACTCTCCCGACTTGGAGAGTCAGTGCCTTTAACCTCCTGTTTGGCCCAGTTTGCAATTTCTGCGGAAGATGAACAGGAATAGGGAGAACCAATGACAGACCAGCTGGAGGTGTCTGGACGGGCAAATTTAACTCTCATTTCCCACCAGGAAGAGGAATTAACCAAAGGCTCAGCGTGCCGTGCCGGAACCAGATTAGGGCCTGAAGCCATCCTGCGGTGTTGCGGCCAGCTCACGAGAAAGCGAGTTGAAGAAAGGAGCTCAGGGGCACTGTAATTCACAAACCTGCAGAGTTATAAATGACAGCTATCGTCCAAAAATATACTGAAGTAAGGCTGCCAAGAGGACTTGAAAGCGGGGCAGAATTGCAGGAAACCGATTTCAGGAGGTAGACTGGAATTGCATTTAAAGCATAGGAAAAGAGGCAGAACGTCCACAATGATGCACTTGGCCAAAAAGGGCGTATGCGTTTTTTCCTGAATATATTCAGGAAAAAACGCATACGCCCTTTTTGGCCAACCAAGCAAGCTTGCAAAGGAAATCTGCACTACAATGAAGTCTCACTTCCCCCCGGTCAAAAGGGCCATCTGAAAAAAGTGTAAAATCCAGAAAGGCAGGACAGGCCATGGAGAACTGGGAGCCTTGTTATGCTGATGGGCGGGATGTAAATTGCCACAGCCACTCCGGAGATGTGTATGGTGTTTCCTGAAACAGCTAAAAAAGAAAGCAACAGAGCCTAGGGCACTTCCACTTATGGTCCTATAGCTTAGGGAAATTAAAATCAAAAGACACAGCCACCCCAAAGGTTGGGACGGCTCTGTTTACAAGAACCTGGTTTACGGTACAAGTTCAATATCGCAGAAAGTGAAAAATGGATAAAGAAGTTGTGGTACTTACGTACAATTCAATACCACTCAGCAATGAAATCTTGTCATCAGGCCCGTAGCAGCATAATGAGTGGATTCAGGTACGATGATTCTAACTGAAATAAGTCACACAGAAAAAGAAACATCATAAGATATCACTAATACACGGAATGTAAACTTGGCTACACAGGAACTGAATTACAAAACAGAACAGGGTCTCAAATTTAGAAACCCAACTTATGCTTGCTTAAGGGGAAAGGTGAGTTGGGGTGCTGCATAAAACCAGAGATTGAAATGAGCACAGATAAAGTTCCTTAAGCCAAATATGGAATAGACAAGAGCTACTCCTTGCTCAACGAAATGGACTCAACACCCCATATTAAACGCCTAAGAGTGTACCTGACTAGGAAGTATCTTAAAACCTATGGATTGCTATGTCTCCGAAAGAGAATCAAGTGTGTGTACAGAGGCATAAACGCAGCAGTGATAGGATTGGAGAGGTTCGGTGAGCAAATGAAGACCCTTTGAAGTCATATTGCATGGAACCCATTCCACGGGTCTCAACTCTCCAGGTTTAAGGGATTCTTCCTTCAGCTAAAACATGCATGTGGAACCCAGAGTATGATCAACCGTGTGATCGGGAGACGTGTTCCAATATGTCTCAGTTTTCGTCCCCTGGTACTCGGGTGCAATTTTCCAGACGCTTTACTAACACTCTCCCGACTTGGAGAGTCAGTGCCTTTAACCTCCTGTTTGGCCCAGTTTGCAATTTCTGCGGAAGATGAACAGGAATAGGGAGAACCAATGACAGACTAGCTGGAGGTGTCTGGACGGGCAAATTTAACTCTCATTTCCCACCAGGAAGAGGAATTAACCAAAGGCTCAGCGTGCCGTGCCGGAACCAGATTAGGGCCTGAAGCCATCCTGCGGTGTTGCGGCCAGCTCACGAGAAAGCGAGTTGAAGAAAGGAGCTCAGGGGCACTGTAATTCACAAACCTGCAGAGTTATAAATGACAGCTATCGTCCAAAAATATACTGAAGTAAGGCTGCCAAGAGGACTTGAAAGCGGGGCAGAATTGCAGGAAACCGATTTCAGGAGGTAGACTGGAATTGCATTTAAAGCATAGGAAAAGAGGCAGAACGTCCACAATGATGCACTTGGCCAAAAAGGGCGTATGCGTTTTTTCCTGAATATATTCAGGAAAAAACGCATACGCCCTTTTTGGCCAACCAAGCAAGCTTGCAAAGGAAATCTGCACTACAATGAAGTCTCACTTCCCCCCGGTCAAAAGGGCCATCTGAAAAAAGTGTAAAATCCAGAAAGGCAGGACAGGCCATGGAGAACTGGGAGCCTTTTTATGCTGATGGGCAGGATGTAAATTGCCAACAGCCACTCGGGAGAAGTGTATGGTGTTTCCTGAAACATCTAAAAAACAAAGCAACAGAGCCTAGGGCACTTCCACTTATGGTCCTATAGCTTAGGGAAATTAAAATCAAAAAGACACAGCCACCCCAAAGGTTGGGACGGCTCTGTTTACAAGAACCTGGTTTACGGTACAAGTTCGATATCGCAGAAAGTGAAAAATGGATAAAGAAGTTGTGGTACTTACGTACAATGCAGTATCACTCAGCAATGAAATCTATGTCATCAGGCCCGTAGCAGCATAATGAGTGGATTCAGGTACGATGATTCTAACTGAAATAAGTCACACAGGAAAAGAAACATCATAAGATATCACTAATACACGGAATGTAACCTTGGCTACACAGGAACTGAATTACAAAACAGAACAGGGTCTCAAATTTAGAAAACCAACTTATGTTTGCTTAAGGGGAAAGGTGAGTTGGGGTGCTGCATAAAACCAGAGATTGAAATGAGCACAGATAAAGTTCCTTAAGCCAAATATGGAATAGACAAGAGCTACTCCTTGCTCAACGAAATGGACTCAACACCCCATATTAAATGCCTAAGAGTGTACCTGACTAGGAAGTATCTTAAAACCTATGGATTGCTATGTCTCTGAAAGAGAATCAAGTGTGTGTACAGGGGCATAAACGCAGCAGTGATAGGATTGGAGAGGTTCGGTGAGCAAATGAAGACCCTTTGAAGTCATATTGCATGGTACCCATTCCACGGGTCTCAACTCTCCAGGTTTAAGGTATTCTTCCTTCAGCTAAAACATGCATGTGGAACCCAGAGTATGATCAACCGTGTGATCGGGAGACGTGTTCCAATATGTCTCAGTTTTCGTCCCCTGGTACTCGGGTGCAACATTCCAGACGCTTTACTAACACTCTCCCGACTTGGAGAGTCAGTGCCTTTAACCTCCTGTTTGGCCCAGTTTGCAATTTCTGCGGAAGATGAACAGGAATAGGGAGAACCAATGACAGACCAGCTGGAGGTGTCTGGACGGGCAAATTTAACTCTCATTTCCCACCAGGAAGAGGAATTAACCAAAGGCTCAGCGTGCCGTGCCGGAACCAGATTAGGGCCTGAAGCCATCCTGCGGTGTTGCGGCCAGCTCACGAGAAAGCGAGTTGAAGAAAGGAGCTCAGGGGCACTGTAATTCACAAACCTGCAGAGTTATAAATGACAGCTATCGTCCAAAAATATACTGAAGTAAGGCTGCCAAGAGGACTTGAAAGCGGGGCAGAATTGCAGGAAACCGATTTCAGGAGGTAGACTGGAATTGCATTTAAAGCATAGGAAAAGAGGCAGAACGTCCACAATGATGCACTTGGCCAAAAAGGGCGTATGCGTTTTTTCCTGAATATATTCAGGAAAAAACGCATACGCCCTTTTTGGCCAACCAAGCAAGCTTGCAAAGGAAATCTGCACTACAATGAAGTCTCACTTCCCCCCGGTCAAAAGGGCCATCTGAAAAAAGTGTAAAATCCAGAAAGGCAGGACAGGCCATGGAGAACTGGGAGCCTTGTTATGCTGATGGGCGGGATGTAAATTGCCACAGCCACTCCGGAGATGTGTATGGTGTTTCCTGAAACAGCTAAAAAAGAAAGCAACAGAGCCTAGGGCACTTCCACTTATGGTCCTATAGCTTAGGGAAATTAAAATCAAAAGACACAGCCACCCCAAAGGTTGGGACGGCTCTGTTTACAAGAACCTGGTTTACGGTACAAGTTCAATATCGCAGAAAGTGAAAAATGGATAAAGAAGTTGTGGTACTTACGTACAATTCAATACCACTCAGCAATGAAATCTTGTCATCAGGCCCGTAGCAGCATAATGAGTGGATTCAGGTACGATGATTCTAACTGAAATAAGTCACACAGAAAAAGAAACATCATAAGATATCACTAATACACGGAATGTAAACTTGGCTACACAGGAACTGAATTACAAAACAGAACAGGGTCTCAAATTTAGAAACCCAACTTATGCTTGCTTAAGGGGAAAGGTGAGTTGGGGTGCTGCATAAAACCAGAGATTGAAATGAGCACAGATAAAGTTCCTTAAGCCAAATATGGAATAGACAAGAGCTACTCCTTGCTCAACGAAATGGACTCAACACCCCATATTAAACGCCTAAGAGTGTACCTGACTAGGAAGTATCTTAAAACCTATGGATTGCTATGTCTCCGAAAGAGAATCAAGTGTGTGTACAGAGGCATAAACGCAGCAGTGATAGGATTGGAGAGGTTCGGTGAGCAAATGAAGACCCTTTGAAGTCATATTGCATGGAACCCATTCCACGGGTCTCAACTCTCCAGGTTTAAGGGATTCTTCCTTCAGCTAAAACATGCATGTGGAACCCAGAGTATGATCAACCGTGTGATCGGGAGACGTGTTCCAATATGTCTCAGTTTTCGTCCCCTGGTACTCGGGTGCAATTTTCCAGACGCTTTACTAACACTCTCCCGACTTGGAGAGTCAGTGCCTTTAACCTCCTGTTTGGCCCAGTTTGCAATTTCTGCGGAAGATGAACAGGAATAGGGAGAACCAATGACAGACTAGCTGGAGGTGTCTGGACGGGCAAATTTAACTCTCATTTCCCACCAGGAAGAGGAATTAACCAAAGGCTCAGCGTGCCGTGCCGGAACCAGATTAGGGCCTGAAGCCATCCTGCGGTGTTGCGGCCAGCTCACGAGAAAGCGAGTTGAAGAAAGGAGCTCAGGGGCACTGTAATTCACAAACCTGCAGAGTTATAAATGACAGCTATCGTCCAAAAATATACTGAAGTAAGGCTGCCAAGAGGACTTGAAAGCGGGGCAGAATTGCAGGAAACCGATTTCAGGAGGTAGACTGGAATTGCATTTAAAGCATAGGAAAAGAGGCAGAACGTCCACAATGATGCACTTGGCCAAAAAGGGCGTATGCGTTTTTTCCTGAATATATTCAGGAAAAAACGCATACGCCCTTTTTGGCCAACCAAGCAAGCTTGCAAAGGAAATCTGCACTACAATGAAGTCTCACTTCCCCCCGGTCAAAAGGGCCATCTGAAAAAAGTGTAAAATCCAGAAAGGCAGGACAGGCCATGGAGAACTGGGAGCCTTTTTATGCTGATGGGCAGGATGTAAATTGCCAACAGCCACTCGGGAGAAGTGTATGGTGTTTCCTGAAACATCTAAAAAACAAAGCAACAGAGCCTAGGGCACTTCCACTTATGGTCCTATAGCTTAGGGAAATTAAAATCAAAAAGACACAGCCACCCCAAAGGTTGGGACGGCTCTGTTTACAAGAACCTGGTTTACGGTACAAGTTCGATATCGCAGAAAGTGAAAAATGGATAAAGAAGTTGTGGTACTTACGTACAATGCAGTATCACTCAGCAATGAAATCTATGTCATCAGGCCCGTAGCAGCATAATGAGTGGATTCAGGTACGATGATTCTAACTGAAATAAGTCACACAGGAAAAGAAACATCATAAGATATCACTAATACACGGAATGTAACCTTGGCTACACAGGAACTGAATTACAAAACAGAACAGGGTCTCAAATTTAGAAAACCAACTTATGTTTGCTTAAGGGGAAAGGTGAGTTGGGGTGCTGCATAAAACCAGAGATTGAAATGAGCACAGATAAAGTTCCTTAAGCCAAATATGGAATAGACAAGAGCTACTCCTTGCTCAACGAAATGGACTCAACACCCCATATTAAATGCCTAAGAGTGTACCTGACTAGGAAGTATCTTAAAACCTATGGATTGCTATGTCTCTGAAAGAGAATCAAGTGTGTGTACAGGGGCATAAACGCAGCAGTGATAGGATTGGAGAGGTTCGGTGAGCAAATGAAGACCCTTTGAAGTCATATTGCATGGTACCCATTCCACGGGTCTCAACTCTCCAGGTTTAAGGGATTCTTCCTTCAGCTAAAACATGCATGTGGAACCCAGAGTATGATCAACCGTGTGATCGGGAGACGTGTTCCAATATGTCTCAGTTTTCGTCCCCTGGTACTCGGGTGCAACATTCCAGACACTTTACTAACACTCTCCCGACTTGGAGAGTCAGTGCCTTTAACCTCCTGTTTGGCCCAGTTTGCAATTTCTGCGGAAGATGAACAGGAATAGGGAGAACCAATGACAGACTAGCTGGAGGTGTCTGGACGGGCAAATTTAACTCTCATTTCCCACCAGGAAGAGGAATTAACCAAAGGCTCAGCATGCCGTGCCGGAACCAGATTAGGGCCTGAAGCCATCCTGCGGTGTTGCGGCCAGCTCACGAGAAAGCGAGTTGAAGAAAGGAGCTCAGGGGCACTGTAATTCACAAACCTGCAGAGTTATAAATGACAACTATCGTCCAAAAATATACTGAAGTAAGGCTGCCAAGAGGACTTGAAAGCGGGGCAGAATTGCAGGAAACCGATTTCAGGAGGTAGACTGGAATTGCATTTAAAGCATAGGAAAAGAGGCAGAACGTCCACAATGATGCACTTGGCCAAAAAGGGCGTATGCGTTTTTTCCTGAATATATTCAGGAAAAAACGCATACGCCCTTTTTGGCCAACCAAGCAAGCTTGCAAAGGAAATCTGCACTACAATGAAGTCTCACTTCCCCCCGGTCAAAAGGGCCATCTGAAAAAAGTGTAAAATCCAGAAAGGCAGGACAGGCCATGGAGAACTGGGAGCCTTGTTATGCTGATGGGCAGGATGTAAATTGCCAACAGCCACTCGGGAGAAGTGTATGGTGTTTCCTGAAACATCTAAAAAACAAAGCAACAGAGCCTAGGGCACTTCCACTTATGGTCCTATAGCTTAGGGAAATTAAAATCAAAAAGACACAGCCACCCCAAAGGTTGGGACGGCTCTGTTTACAAGAACCTGGTTTACGGTACAAGTTCGATATCGCAGAAAGTGAAAAATGGATAAAGAAGTTGTGGTACTTACGTACAATGCAGTATCACTCAGCAATGAAATCTATGTCATCAGGCCCATAGCAGCATAATGAGTGGATTCAGGTACGATGATTCTAACTGAAATAAGTCACACAGGAAAAGAAACATCATAAGATATCACTAATACACGGAATGTAACCTTGGCTACACAGGAACTGAATTACAAAACAGAACAGGGTCTCAAATTTAGAAAACCAACTTATGTTTGCTTAAGGGGAAAGGTGAGTTGGGGTGCTGCATAAAACCAGAGATTGAAATGAGCACAGATAAAGTTCCTTAAGCCAAATATGGAATAGACAAGAGCTACTCCTTGCTCAACGAAATGGACTCAACACCCCATATTAAATGCCTAAGAGTGTACCTGACTAGGAAGTATCTTAAAACCTATGGATTGCTATGTCTCTGAAAGAGAATCAAGTGTGTGTACAGGGGCATAAACGCAGCAGTGATAGGATTGGAGAGGTTCGGTGAGCAAATGAAGACCCTTTGAAGTCATATTGCATGGTACCCATTCCACGGGTCTCAACTCTCCAGGTTTAAGGGATTCTTCCTTCAGCTAAAATATGCATGTGGAACCCAGAGTATGATCAACCGTGTGATCGGGAGACGTGTTCCAATATGTCTCAGTTTTCGTCCCCTGGTACTCGGGTGCAACATTCCAGACGCTTTACTAACACTCTCCCGACTTGGAGAGTCAGTGCCTTTAACCTCCTGTTTGGCCCAGTTTGCAATTTCTGCGGAAGATGAACAGGAATAGGGAGAACCAATGACAGACCAGCTGGAGGTGTCTGGACGGGCAAATTTAACTCTCATTTCCCACCAGGAAGAGGAATTAACCAAAGGCTCAGCGTGCCGTGCCGGAACCAGATTAGGGCCTGAAGCCATCCTGCGGTGTTGCAGCCAGCTCACGAGAAAGCGAGTTGAAGAAAGGAGCTCAGGGGCACTGTAATTCACAAACCTGCAGAGTTATAAATGACAGCTATCGTCCAAAAATATACTGAAGTAAGGCTGCCAAGAGGACTTGAAAGCAGGGCAGAATTGCAGGAAACCGATTTCAGGAGGTAGACTGGAATTGCATTGAAAGCATAGGAAAAGAGGCAGAACGTCCACAATGATGCACTTGGCCAAAAAGGGCGTATGCGTTTTTTCCTGAATATATTCAGGAAAAAACGCATACGCCCTTTTTGGCCAACCAAGCAAGCTTGCAAAGGAAATCTGCACTACAATGAAGTCTCACTTCCCCCCGGTCAAAAGGGCCATCTGAAAAAAGTGTAAAATCCAGAAAGGCAGGACAGGCCATGGAGAACTGGGAGCCTTGTTATGCTGATGGGCGGGATGTAAATTGCCACAGCCACTCCGGAGATGTGTATGGTGTTTCCTGAAACAGCTAAAAAACAAAGCAACAGAGCCTAGGGCACTTCCACTTATGGTCCTATAGCTTAGGGAAATTAAAATCAAAAGACACAGCCACCCCAAATGTTGGGACGGCTCTGTTTACAAGAACCTGGTTTACGGTACAAGTTCAATATCGCAGAAAGTGAAAAATGGATAAAGAAGTTGTGGTACTTACGTACAATTCAATACCACTCAGCAATGAAATCTTGTCATCAGGCCCGTAGCAGCATAATGAGTGGATTCAGGTACGATGATTCTAACTGAAATAAGTCACACAGAAAAAGAAACATCATAAGATATCACTAATACACGGAATGTAAACTTGGCTACACAGGAACTGAATTACAAAACAGAACAGGGTCTCAAATTTAGAAAACCAACTTATGCTTGCTTAAGGGGAAAGGTGAGTTGGGGTGCTGCATAAAACCAGAGATTGAAATGAGCACAGATAAAGTTCCTTAAGCCAAATATGGAATAGACAAGAGCTACTCCTTGCTCAACAAAATGGACTCAACACCCCATATTAAACGCCTAAGAGTGTACCTGACTAGGAAGTATCTTAAAACCTATGGATTGCTATGTCTCCGAAAGAGAATCAAGTGTGTGTACAGGGGCATAAACGCAGCAGTGATAGGATTGGAGAGGTTCGGTGAGCAAATGAAGACCCTTTGAAGTCATATTGCATGGAACCCATTCCAAGGGTCTCAACTCTCCAGGTTTAAGGGATTCTTCCTTCAGCTAAAACATGCATGTGGAACCCAGAGTATGATCAACCGTGTGATCGGGAGACGTGTTCCAATATGTCTCAGTTTTCGTCCCCTGGTACTCGGGTGCAATTTTCCAGACGCTTTACTAACACTCTCCCGACTTGGAGAGTCAGTGCCTTTAACCTCCTGTTTGGCCCAGTTTGCAATTTCTGCGGAAGATGAACAGGAATAGGGAGAACCAATGACAGACTAGCTGGAGGTGTCTGGACGGGCAAATTTAACTCTCATTTCCCACCAGGAAGAGGAATTAACCAAAGGCTCAGCGTGCCGTGCCGGAACCAGATTAGGGCCTGAAGCCATCCTGCGGTGTTGCGGCCAGCTCACGAGAAAGCGAGTTGAAGAAAGGAGCTCAGGGGCACTGTAATTCACAAACCTGCAGAGTTATAAATGACAGCTATCGTCCAAAAATATACTGAAGTAAGGCTGCCAAGAGGACTTGAAAGCGGGGCAGAATTGCAGGAAACCGATTTCAGGAGGTAGACTGGAATTGCATTTAAAGCATAGGAAAAGAGGCAGAACGTCCACAATGATGCACTTGGCCAAAAAGGGCGTATGCGTTTTTTCCTGAATATATTCAGGAAAAAACGCATACGCCCTTTTTGGCCAACCAAGCAAGCTTGCAAAGGAAATCTGCACTACAATGAAGTCTCACTTCCCCCCGGTCAAAAGGGCCATCTGAAAAAAGTGTAAAATCCAGAAAGGCAGGACAGGCCATGGAGAACTGGGAGCCTTTTTATGCTGATGGGCAGGATGTAAATTGCCAACAGCCACTCGGGAGAAGTGTATGGTGTTTCCTGAAACATCTAAAAAACAAAGCAACAGAGCCTAGGGCACTTCCACTTATGGTCCTATAGCTTAGGGAAATTAAAATAAAAAAGACACAGCCACCCCAAAGGTTGGGACGGCTCTGTTTACAAGAACCTGGTTTACGGTACAAGTTCGATATCGCAGAAAGTGAAAAATGGATAAAGAAGTTGTGGTACTTGCGTACAATGCAGTATCACTCAGCAATGAAATCTATGTCATCAGGCCCGTAGCAGCATAATGAGTGGATTCAGGTACGATGATTCTAACTGAAATAAGTCACACAGGAAAAGAAACATCATAAGATATCACTAATACACGGAATGTAACCTTGGCTACACAGGAACTGAATTACAAAACAGAACAGGGTCTCAAATTTAGAAAACCAACTTATGTTTGCTTAAGGGGAAAGGTGAGTTGGGGTGCTGCATAAAACCAGAGATTGAAATGAGCACAGATAAAGTTCCTTAAGCCAAATATGGAATAGACAAGAGCTACTCCTTGCTCAACGAAATGGACTCAACACCCCATATTAAATGCCTAAGAGTGTACCTGACTAGGAAGTATCTTAAAACCTATGGATTGCTATGTCTCTGAAAGAGAATCAAGTGTGTGTACAGGGGCATAAACGCAGCAGTGATAGGATTGGAGAGGTTCGGTGAGCAAATGAAGACCCTTTGAAGTCATATTGCATGGTACCCATTCCACGGGTCTCAACTCTCCAGGTTTAAGGGATTCTTCCTTCAGCTAAAACATGCATGTGGAACCCAGAGTATGATCAACCGTGTGATCGGGAGACGTGTTCCAATATGTCTCAGTTTTCGTCCCCTGGTACTCGGGTTCAACATTCCAGACACTTTACTAACACTCTCCCGACTTGGAGAGTCAGTGCCTTTAACCTCCTGTTTGGCCCAGTTTGCAATTTCTGCGGAAGATGAACAGGAATAGGGAGAACCAATGACAGACTAGCTGGAGGTGTCTGGACGGGCAAATTTAACTCTCATTTCCCACCAGGAAGAGGAATTAACCAAAGGCTCAGCATGCCGTGCCGGAACCAGATTAGGGCCTGAAGCCATCCTGCGGTGTTGCGGCCAGCTCACGAGAAAGCGAGTTGAAGAAAGGAGCTCAGGGGCACTGTAATTCACAAACCTGCAGAGTTATAAATGACAACTATCGTCCAAAAATATACTGAAGTAAGGCTGCCAAGAGGACTTGAAAGCGGGGCAGAATTGCAGGAAACCGATTTCAGGAGGTAGACTGGAATTGCATTTAAAGCATAGGAAAAGAGGCAGAACGTCCACAATGATGCACTTGGCCAAAAAGGGCGTATGCGTTTTTTCCTGAATATATTCAGGAAAAAACGCATACGCCCTTTTTGGCCAACCAAGCAAGCTTGCAAAGGAAATCTGCACTACAATGAAGTCTCACTTCCCCCCGGTCAAAAGGGCCATCTGAAAAAAGTGTAAAATCCAGAAAGGCAGGACAGGCCATGGAGAACTGGGAGCCTTGTTATGCTGATGGGCAGGATGTAAATTGCCAACAGCCACTCGGGAGAAGTGTATGGTGTTTCCTGAAACATCTAAAAAACAAAGCAACAGAGCCTAGGGCACTTCCACTTATGGTCCTATAGCTTAGGGAAATTAAAATCAAAAAGACACAGCCACCCCAAATGTTGGGACGGCTCTGTTTACAAGAACCTGGTTTACGGTACAAGTTCAATATCGCAGAAAGTGAAAAATGGATAAAGAAGTTGTGGTACTTACGTACAATTCAATACCACTCAGCAATGAAATCTTGTCATCAGGCCCGTAGCAGCATAATGAGTGGATTCAGGTACGATGATTCTAACTGAAATAAGTCACACAGAAAAAGAAACATCATAAGATATCACTAATACACGGAATGTAAACTTGGCTACACAGGAACTGAATTACAAAACAGAACAGGGTCTCAAATTTAGAAAACCAACTTATGCTTGCTTAAGGGGAAAGGTGAGTTGGGGTGCTGCATAAAACCAGAGATTGAAATGAGCACAGATAAAGTTCCTTAAGCCAAATATGGAATAGACAAGAGCTACTCCTTGCTCAACAAAATGGACTCAACACCCCATATTAAACGCCTAAGAGTGTACCTGACTAGGAAGTATCTTAAAACCTATGGATTGCTATGTCTCCGAAAGAGAATCAAGTGTGTGTACAGGGGCATAAACGCAGCAGTGATAGGATTGGAGAGGTTCGGTGAGCAAATGAAGACCCTTTGAAGTCATATTGCATGGAACCCATTCCAAGGGTCTCAACTCTCCAGGTTTAAGGGATTCTTCCTTCAGCTAAAACATGCATGTGGAACCCAGAGTATGATCAACCGTGTGATCGGGAGACGTGTTCCAATATGTCTCAGTTTTCGTCCCCTGGTACTCGGGTGCAATTTTCCAGACGCTTTACTAACACTCTCCCGACTTGGAGAGTCAGTGCCTTTAACCTCCTGTTTGGCCCAGTTTGCAATTTCTGCGGAAGATGAACAGGAATAGGGAGAACCAATGACAGACTAGCTGGAGGTGTCTGGACGGGCAAATTTAACTCTCATTTCCCACCAGGAAGAGGAATTAACCAAAGGCTCAGCGTGCCGTGCCGGAACCAGATTAGGGCCTGAAGCCATCCTGCGGTGTTGCGGCCAGCTCACGAGAAAGCGAGTTGAAGAAAGGAGCTCAGGGGCACTGTAATTCACAAACCTGCAGAGTTATAAATGACAGCTATCGTCCAAAAATATACTGAAGTAAGGCTGCCAAGAGGACTTGAAAGCGGGGCAGAATTGCAGGAAACCGATTTCAGGAGGTAGACTGGAATTGCATTTAAAGCATAGGAAAAGAGGCAGAACGTCCACAATGATGCACTTGGCCAAAAAGGGCGTATGCGTTTTTTCCTGAATATATTCAGGAAAAAACGCATACGCCCTTTTTGGCCAACCAAGCAAGCTTGCAAAGGAAATCTGCACTACAATGAAGTCTCACTTCCCCCCGGTCAAAAGGGCCATCTGAAAAAAGTGTAAAATCCAGAAAGGCAGGACAGGCCATGGAGAACTGGGAGCCTTTTTATGCTGATGGGCAGGATGTAAATTGCCAACAGCCACTCGGGAGAAGTGTATGGTGTTTCCTGAAACATCTAAAAAACAAAGCAACAGAGCCTAGGGCACTTCCACTTATGGTCCTATAGCTTAGGGAAATTAAAATAAAAAAGACACAGCCACCCCAAAGGTTGGGACGGCTCTGTTTACAAGAACCTGGTTTACGGTACAAGTTCGATATCGCAGAAAGTGAAAAATGGATAAAGAAGTTGTGGTACTTGCGTACAATGCAGTATCACTCAGCAATGAAATCTATGTCATCAGGCCCGTAGCAGCATAATGAGTGGATTCAGGTACGATGATTCTAACTGAAATAAGTCACACAGGAAAAGAAACATCATAAGATATCACTAATACACGGAATGTAACCTTGGCTACACAGGAACTGAATTACAAAACAGAACAGGGTCTCAAATTTAGAAAACCAACTTATGTTTGCTTAAGGGGAAAGGTGAGTTGGGGTGCTGCATAAAACCAGAGATTGAAATGAGCACAGATAAAGTTCCTTAAGCCAAATATGGAATAGACAAGAGCTACTCCTTGCTCAACGAAATGGACTCAACACCCCATATTAAATGCCTAAGAGTGTACCTGACTAGGAAGTATCTTAAAACCTATGGATTGCTATGTCTCTGAAAGAGAATCAAGTGTGTGTACAGGGGCATAAACGCAGCAGTGATAGGATTGGAGAGGTTCGGTGAGCAAATGAAGACCCTTTGAAGTCATATTGCATGGTACCCATTCCACGGGTCTCAACTCTCCAGGTTTAAGGGATTCTTCCTTCAGCTAAAACATGCATGTGGAACCCAGAGTATGATCAACCGTGTGATCGGGAGACGTGTTCCAATATGTCTCAGTTTTCGTCCCCTGGTACTCGGGTTCAACATTCCAGACACTTTACTAACACTCTCCCGACTTGGAGAGTCAGTGCCTTTAACCTCCTGTTTGGCCCAGTTTGCAATTTCTGCGGAAGATGAACAGGAATAGGGAGAACCAATGACAGACTAGCTGGAGGTGTCTGGACGGGCAAATTTAACTCTCATTTCCCACCAGGAAGAGGAATTAACCAAAGGCTCAGCATGCCGTGCCGGAACCAGATTAGGGCCTGAAGCCATCCTGCGGTGTTGCGGCCAGCTCACGAGAAAGCGAGTTGAAGAAAGGAGCTCAGGGGCACTGTAATTCACAAACCTGCAGAGTTATAAATGACAACTATCGTCCAAAAATATACTGAAGTAAGGCTGCCAAGAGGACTTGAAAGCGGGGCAGAATTGCAGGAAACCGATTTCAGGAGGTAGACTGGAATTGCATTTAAAGCATAGGAAAAGAGGCAGAACGTCCACAATGATGCACTTGGCCAAAAAGGGCGTATGCGTTTTTTCCTGAATATATTCAGGAAAAAACGCATACGCCCTTTTTGGCCAACCAAGCAAGCTTGCAAAGGAAATCTGCACTACAATGAAGTCTCACTTCCCCCCGGTCAAAAGGGCCATCTGAAAAAAGTGTAAAATCCAGAAAGGCAGGACAGGCCATGGAGAACTGGGAGCCTTGTTATGCTGATGGGCAGGATGTAAATTGCCAACAGCCACTCGGGAGAAGTGTATGGTGTTTCCTGAAACATCTAAAAAACAAAGCAACAGAGCCTAGGGCACTTCCACTTATGGTCCTATAGCTTAGGGAAATTAAAATCAAAAAGACACAGCCACCCCAAAGGTTGGGACGGCTCTGTTTACAAGAACCTGGTTTACGGTACAAGTTCGATATCGCAGAAAGTGAAAAATGGATAAAGAAGTTGTGGTACTTACGTACAATGCAGTATCACTCAGCAATGAAATCTATGTCATCAGGCCCATAGCAGCATAATGAGTGGATTCAGGTACGATGATTCTAACTGAAATAAGTCACACAGGAAAAGAAACATCATAAGATATCACTAATACACGGAATGTAACCTTGGCTACACAGGAACTGAATTACAAAACAGAACAGGGTCTCAAATTTAGAAAACCAACTTATGTTTGCTTAAGGGGAAAGGTGAGTTGGGGTGCTGCATAAAACCAGAGATTGAAATGAGCACAGATAAAGTTCCTTAAGCCAAATATGGAATAGACAAGAGCTACTCCTTGCTCAACGAAATGGACTCAACACCCCATATTAAATGCCTAAGAGTGTACCTGACTAGGAAGTATCTTAAAACCTATGGATTGCTATGTCTCTGAAAGAGAATCAAGTGTGTGTACAGGGGCATAAACGCAGCAGTGATAGGATTGGAGAGGTTCGGTGAGCAAATGAAGACCCTTTGAAGTCATATTGCATGGTACCCATTCCACGGGTCTCAACTCTCCAGGTTTAAGGGATTCTTCCTTCAGCTAAAATATGCATGTGGAACCCAGAGTATGATCAACCGTGTGATCGGGAGACGTGTTCCAATATGTCTCAGTTTTCGTCCCCTGGTACTCGGGTGCAACATTCCAGACGCTTTACTAACACTCTCCCGACTTGGAGAGTCAGTGCCTTTAACCTCCTGTTTGGCCCAGTTTGCAATTTCTGCGGAAGATGAACAGGAATAGGGAGAACCAATGACAGACCAGCTGGAGGTGTCTGGACGGGCAAATTTAACTCTCATTTCCCACCAGGAAGAGGAATTAACCAAAGGCTCAGCGTGCCGTGCCGGAACCAGATTAGGGCCTGAAGCCATCCTGCGGTGTTGCAGCCAGCTCACGAGAAAGCGAGTTGAAGAAAGGAGCTCAGGGGCACTGTAATTCACAAACCTGCAGAGTTATAAATGACAGCTATCGTCCAAAAATATACTGAAGTAAGGCTGCCAAGAGGACTTGAAAGCAGGGCAGAATTGCAGGAAACCGATTTCAGGAGGTAGACTGGAATTGCATTGAAAGCATAGGAAAAGAGGCAGAACGTCCACAATGATGCACTTGGCCAAAAAGGGCGTATGCGTTTTTTCCTGAATATATTCAGGAAAAAACGCATACGCCCTTTTTGGCCAACCAAGCAAGCTTGCAAAGGAAATCTGCACTACAATGAAGTCTCACTTCCCCCCGGTCAAAAGGGCCATCTGAAAAAAGTGTAAAATCCAGAAAGGCAGGACAGGCCATGGAGAACTGGGAGCCTTGTTATGCTGATGGGCGGGATGTAAATTGCCACAGCCACTCCGGAGATGTGTATGGTGTTTCCTGAAACAGCTAAAAAACAAAGCAACAGAGCCTAGGGCACTTCCACTTATGGTCCTATAGCTTAGGGAAATTAAAATCAAAAGACACAGCCACCCCAAATGTTGGGACGGCTCTGTTTACAAGAACCTGGTTTACGGTACAAGTTCAATATCGCAGAAAGTGAAAAATGGATAAAGAAGTTGTGGTACTTACGTACAATTCAATACCACTCAGCAATGAAATCTTGTCATCAGGCCCGTAGCAGCATAATGAGTGGATTCAGGTACGATGATTCTAACTGAAATAAGTCACACAGAAAAAGAAACATCATAAGATATCACTAATACACGGAATGTAAACTTGGCTACACAGGAACTGAATTACAAAACAGAACAGGGTCTCAAATTTAGAAACCCAACTTATGCTTGCTTAAGGGGAAAGGTGAATTGGGGTGCTGCATAAAACCAGAGATTGAAATGAGCACAGATAAAGTTCCTTAAGCCAAATATGGAATAGACAAGAGCTACTCCTTGCTCAACAAAATGGACTCAACACCCCATATTAAACGCCTAAGAGTGTACCTGACTAGGAAGTATCTTAAAACCTATGGATTGCTATGTCTCCGAAAGAGAATCAAGTGTGTGTACAGGGGCATAAACGCAGCAGTGATAGGATTGGAGAGGTTCGGTGAGCAAATGAAGACCCTTTGAAGTCATATTGCATGGAACCCATTCCACGGGTCTCAACTCTCCAGGTTTAAGGGATTCTTCCTTCAGCTAAAACATGCATGTGGAACCCAGAGTATGATCAACCGTGTGATCGGGAGACGTGTTCCAATATGTCTCAGTTTTCGTCCCCTGGTACTCGGGTGCAATTTTCCAGACGCTTTACTAACACTCTCCCGACTTGGAGAGTCAGTGCCTTTAACCTCCTGTTTGGCCCAGTTTGCAATTTCTGCGGAAGATGAACAGGAATAGGGAGAACCAATGACAGACTAGCTGGAGGTGTCTGGACGGGCAAATTTAACTCTCATTTCCCACCAGGAAGAGGAATTAACCAAAGGCTCAGCGTGCCGTGCCGGAACCAGATTAGGGCCTGAAGCCATCCTGCGGTGTTGCGGCCAGCTCACGAGAAAGCGAGTTGAAGAAAGGAGCTCAGGGGCACTGTAATTCACAAACCTGCAGAGTTATAAATGACAGCTATCGTCCAAAAATATACTGAAGTAAGGCTGCCAAGAGGACTTGAAAGCGGGGCAGAATTGCAGGAAACCGATTTCAGGAGGTAGACTGGAATTGCATTTAAAGCATAGGAAAAGAGGCAGAACGTCCACAATGATGCACTTGGCCAAAAAGGGCGTATGCGTTTTTTCCTGAATATATTCAGGAAAAAACGCATACGCCCTTTTTGGCCAACCAAGCAAGCTTGCAAAGGAAATCTGCACTACAATGAAGTCTCACTTCCCCCCGGTCAAAAGGGCCATCTGAAAAAAGTGTAAAATCCAGAAAGGCAGGACAGGCCATGGAGAACTGGGAGCCTTTTTATGCTGATGGGCAGGATGTAAATTGCCAACAGCCACTCGGGAGAAGTGTATGGTGTTTCCTGAAACATCTAAAAAACAAAGCAACAGAGCCTAGGGCACTTCCACTTATGGTCCTATAGCTTAGGGAAATTAAAATCAAAAAGACACAGCCACCCCAAAGGTTGGGACGGCTCTGTTTACAAGAACCTGGTTTACGGTACAAGTTCGATATCGCAGAAAGTGAAAAATGGATAAAGAAGTTGTGGTACTTGCGTACAATGCAGTATCACTCAGCAATGAAATCTATGTCATCAGGCCCGTAGCAGCATAATGAGTGGATTCAGGTACGATGATTCTAACTGAAATAAGTCACACAGGAAAAGAAACATCATAAGATATCACTAATACACGGAATGTAACCTTGGCTACACAGGAACTGAATTACAAAACAGAACAGGGTCTCAAATTTAGAAAACCAACTTATGTTTGCTTAAGGGGAAAGGTGAGTTGGGGTGCTGCATAAAACCAGAGATTGAAATGAGCACAGATAAAGTTCCTTAAGCCAAATATGGAATAGACAAGAGCTACTCCTTGCTCAACGAAATGGACTCAACACCCCATATTAAATGCCTAAGAGTGTACCTGACTAGGAAGTATCTTAAAACCTATGGATTGCTATGTCTCTGAAAGAGAATCAAGTGTGTGTACAGGGGCATAAACGCAGCAGTGATAGGATTGGAGAGGTTCGGTGAGCAAATGAAGACCCTTTGAAGTCATATTGCATGGTACCCATTCCACGGGTCTCAACTCTCCAGGTTTAAGGTATTCTTCCTTCAGCTAAAACATGCATGTGGAACCCAGAGTATGATCAACCGTGTGATCGGGAGACGTGTTCCAATATGTCTCAGTTTTCGTCCCCTGGTACTCGGGTGCAACATTCCAGACGCTTTACTAACACTCTCCCGACTTGGAGAGTCAGTGCCTTTAACCTCCTGTTTGGCCCAGTTTGCAATTTCTGCGGAAGATGAACAGGAATAGGGAGAACCAATGACAGACCAGCTGGAGGTGTCTGGACGGGCAAATTTAACTCTCATTTCCCACCAGGAAGAGGAATTAACCAAAGGCTCAGCGTGCCGTGCCGGAACCAGATTAGGGCCTGAAGCCATCCTGCGGTGTTGCGGCCAGCTCACGAGAAAGCGAGTTGAAGAAAGGAGCTCAGGGGCACTGTAATTCACAAACCTGCAGAGTTATAAATGACAGCTATCGTCCAAAAATATACTGAAGTAAGGCTGCCAAGAGGACTTGAAAGCAGGGCAGAATTGCAGGAAACCGATTTCAGGAGGTAGACTGGAATTGCATTGAAAGCATAGGAAAAGAGGCAGAACGTCCACAATGATGCACTTGGCCAAAAAGGGCGTATGCGTTTTTTCCTGAATATATTCAGGAAAAAACGCATACGCCCTTTTTGGCCAACCAAGCAAGCTTGCAAAGGAAATCTGCACTACAATGAAGTCTCACTTCCCCCCGGTCAAAAGGGCCATCTGAAAAAAGTGTAAAATCCAGAAAGGCAGGACAGGCCATGGAGAACTGGGAGCCTTGTTATGCTGATGGGCGGGATGTAAATTGCCACAGCCACTCCGGAGATGTGTATGGTGTTTCCTGAAACAGCTAAAAAACAAAGCAACAGAGCCTAGGGCACTTCCACTTATGGTCCTATAGCTTAGGGAAATTAAAATCAAAAAGACACAGCCACCCCAAAGGTTGGGACGGCTCTGTTTACAAGAACCTGGTTTACGGTACAAGTTCGATATCGCAGAAAGTGAAAAATGGATAAAGAAGTTGTGGTACTTACGTACAATGCAGTATCACTCAGCAATGAAATCTATGTCATCAGGCCCGTAGCAGCATAATGAGTGGATTCAGGTACGATGATTCTAACTGAAATAAGTCACACAGGAAAAGAAACATCATAAGATATCACTAATACACGGAATGTAACCTTGGCTACACAGGAACTGAATTACAAAACAGAACAGGGTCTCAAATTTAGAAAACCAACTTATGCTTGCTTAAGGGGAAAGGTGAGTTGGGGTGCTGCATAAAACCAGAGATTGAAATGAGCACAGATAAAGTTCCTTAAGCCAAATATGGAATAGACAAGAGCTACTCCTTGCTCAACGAAATGGACTCAACACCCCATATTAAATGCCTAAGAGTGTACCTGACTAGGAAGTATCTTAAAACCTATGGATTGCTATGTCTCCGAAAGAGAATCAAGTGTGTGTACAGGGGCATAAACGCAGCAGTGATAGGATTGGAGAGGTTCGGTGAGCAAATGAAGACCCTTTGAAGTCATATTGCATGGAACCCATTCCACGGGTCTCAACTCTCCAGGTTTAAGGGATTCTTCCTTCAGCTAAAACATGCATGTGGAACCCAGAGTATGATCAACCGTGTGATCGGGAGACGTGTTCCAATATGTCTCAGTTTTCGTCCCCTGGTACTCGGGTGCAACATTCCAGACGCTTTACTAACACTCTCCCGACTTGGAGAGTCAGTGCCTTTAACCTCCTGTTTGGCCCAGTTTGCAATTTCTGCGGAAGATGAACAGGAATAGGGAGAACCAATGACAGACTAGCTGGAGGTGTCTGGACGGGCAAATTTAACTCTCATTTCCCACCAGGAAGAGGAATTAACCAAAGGCTCAGCGTGCCGTGCCGGAACCAGATTAGGGCCTGAAGCCATCCTGCGGTGTTGCGGCCAGCTCACGAGAAAGCGAGTTGAAGAAAGGAGCTCAGGGGCACTGTAATTCACAAACCTGCAGAGTTATAAATGACAGCTATCGTCCAAAAATATACTGAAGTAAGGCTGCCAAGAGGACTTGAAAGCGGGGCAGAATTGCAGGAAATCGATTTCAGGAGGTAGACTGGAATTGCATTGAAAGCATAGGAAAAGAGGCAGAACGTCCACAATGATGCACTTGGCCAAAAAGGGCGTATGCGTTTTTTCCTGAATATATTCAGGAAAAAACGCATACGCCCTTTTTGGACAACCAAGCAAGCTTGCAAAGGAAATCTGCACTACAGTGAAGTCTCACTTCCCCCCGGTCAAAAGGGCCATCTGAAAAAAGTGTAAAATCCAGAAAGGCAGGACAGGCCATGGAGAACTGGGAGCCTTGTTATGCTGATGGGCGGGATGTAAATTGCCAACAGCCACTCGGGAGAAGTGTATGGTGTTTCCTGAAACATCTAAAAAACTAAGCAACAGAGCCTAGGGCACTTCCACTTATGGTCCTATAGCTTAGGGAAATTAAAATCAAAAGACACAGCCACCCCAAAGGTTGGGACGGCTCTGTTTACAAGAACCTGGTTTACGGTACAAGTTCAATATCGCAGAAAGTGAAAAATGGATAAAGAAGTTGTGGTACTTACGTACAATTCAATACCACTCAGCAATGAAATCTTGTCATCAGGCCCATAGCAGCATAATGAGTGGATTCAGGTACGATGATTCTAACTGAAATAAGTCACACAGAAAAAGAAACATCATAAGATATCACTAATACACGGAATGTAAACTTGGCTACACAGGAACTGAATTACAAAACAGAACAGGGTCTCAAATTTAGAAAACCAACTTATGCTTGCTTAAGGGGAAAGGTGAGTTGGGGTGCTGCATAAAACCAGAGATTGAAATGAGCACAGATAAAGTTCCTTAAGCCAAATATGGAATAGACAAGAGCTACTCCTTGCTCAACGAAATGGACTCAACACCCCATATTAAACGCCTAAGAGTGTACCTGACTAGGAAGTATCTTAAAACCTATGGATTGCTATGTCTCCGAAAGAGAATCAAGTGTGTGTACAGGGGCATAAACGCAGCAGTGATAGGATTGGAGAGGTTCGGTGAGCAAATGAAGACCCTTTGAAGTCATATTGCATGGAACCCATTCCACGGGTCTCAACTCTCCAGGTTTAAGGGATTCTTCCTTCAGCTAAAACATGCATGTGGAACCCAGAGTATGATCAACCGTGTGATCGGGAGACGTGTTCCAATATGTCTCAGTTTTCGTCCCCTGGTACTCGGGTGCAATTTTCCAGACGCTTTACTAACACTCTCCCGACTTGGAGAGTCAGTGCCTTTAACCTCCTGTTTGGCCCAGTTTGCAATTTCTGCGGAAGATGAACAGGAATAGGGAGAACCAATGACAGACTAGCTGGAGGTGTCTGGACGGGCAAATTTAACTCTCATTTCCCACCAGGAAGAGGAATTAACCAAAGGCTCAGCGTGCCGTGCCGGAACCAGATTAGGGCCTGAAGCCATCCTGCGGTGTTGCGGCCAGCTCACGAGAAAGCGAGTTGAAGAAAGGAGCTCAGGGGCACTGTAATTCACAAACCTGCAGAGTTATAAATGACAGCTATCGTCCAAAAATATACTGAAGTAAGGCTGCCAAGAGGACTTGAAAGCGGGGCAGAATTGCAGGAAACCGATTTCAGGAGGTAGACTGGAATTGCATTTAAAGCATAGGAAAAGAGGCAGAACGTCCACAATGATGCACTTGGCCAAAAAGGGCGTATGCGTTTTTTCCTGAATATATTCAGGAAAAAACGCATACGCCCTTTTTGGCCAACCAAGCAAGCTTGCAAAGGAAATCTGCACTACAATGAAGTCTCACTTCCCCCCGGTCAAAAGGGCCATCTGAAAAAAGTGTAAAATCCAGAAAGGCAGGACAGGCCATGGATAACTGGGAGCCTTGTTATGCTGATGGGCAGGATGTAAATTGCCAACAGCCACTCGGGAGAAGTGTATGGTGTTTCCTGAAACATCTAAAAAACAAAGCAACAGAGCCTAGGGCACTTCCACTTATGGTCCTATAGCTTAGGGAAATTAAAATCAAAAAGACACAGCCACCCCAAAGGTTGGGACGGCTCTGTTTACAAGAACCTGGTTTACGGTACAAGTTCGATATCGCAGAAAGTGAAAAATGGATAAAGAAGTTGTGGTACTTACGTACAATGCAGTATCACTCAGCAATGAAATCTATGTCATCAGGCCCGTAGCAGCATAATGAGTGGATTCAGGTACGATGATTCTAACTGAAATAAGTCACACAGGAAAAGAAACATCATAAGATATCACTAATACACGGAATGTAACCTTGGCTACACAGGAACTGAATTACAAAACAGAACAGGGTCTCAAATTTAGAAAACCAACTTATGTTTGCTTAAGGGGAAAGGTGAGTTGGGGTGCTGCATAAAACCAGAGATTGAAATGAGCACAGATAAAGTTCCTTAAGCCAAATATGGAATAGACAAGAGCTACTCCTTGCTCAACGAAATGGACTCAACACCCCATATTAAATGCCTAAGAGTGTACCTGACTAGGAAGTATCTTAAAACCTATGGATTGCTATGTCTCTGAAAGAGAATCAAGTGTGTGTACAGGGGCATAAACGCAGCAGTGATAGGATTGGAGAGGTTCGGTGAGCAAATGAAGACCCTTTGAAGTCATATTGCATGGTACCCATTCCACGGGTCTCAACTCTCCAGGTTTAAGGGATTCTTCCTTCAGCTAAAACATGCATGTGGAACCCAGAGTATGATCAACCGTGTGATCGGGAGACGTGTTCCAATATGTCTCAGTTTTCGTCCCCTGGTACTCGGGTGCAACATTCCAGACGCTTTACTAACACTCTCCCGACTTGGAGAGTCAGTGCCTTTAACCTCCTGTTTGGCCCAGTTTGCAATTTCTGCGGAAGATGAACAGGAATAGGGAGAACCAATGACAGACTAGCTGGAGGTGTCTGGACGGGCAAATTTAACTCTCATTTCCCACCAGGAAGAGGAATTAACCAAAGGCTCAGCGTGCCGTGCCGGAACCAGATTAGGGCCTGAAGCCATCCTGCGGTGTTGCGGCCAGCTCACGAGAAAGCGAGTTGAAGAAAGGAGCTCAGGGGCACTGTAATTCACAAACCTGCAGAGTTATAAATGACAGCTATCGTCCAAAAATATACTGAAGTAAGGCTGCCAAGAGGACTTGAAAGCGGGGCAGAATTGCAGGAAACCGATTTCAGGAGGTAGACTGGAATTGCATTTAAAGCATAGGAAAAGAGGCAGAACGTCCACAATGATGCACTTGGCCAAAAAGGGCGTATGCGTTTTTTCCTGAATATATTCAGGAAAAAACGCATACGCCCTTTTTGGCCAACCAAGCAAGCTTGCAAAGGAAATCTGCACTACAATGAAGTCTCACTTCCCCCCGGTCAAAAGGGCCATCTGAAAAAAGTGTAAAATCCAGAAAGGCAGGACAGGCCATGGATAACTGGGAGCCTTGTTATGCTGATGGGCAGGATGTAAATTGCCAACAGCCACTCGGGAGAAGTGTATGGTGTTTCCTGAAACATCTAAAAAACAAAGCAACAGAGCCTAGGGCACTTCCACTTATGGTCCTATAGCTTAGGGAAATTAAAATCAAAAAGACACAGCCACCCGAAAGGTTGGGACGGCTCTGTTTACAAGAACCTGGTTTACGGTACAAGTTCGATATCGCAGAAAGTGAAAAATGGATAAAGAAGTTGTGGTACTTACGTACAATTCAATACCACTCAGCAATGAAATCTTGTCATCAGGCCCGTAGCAGCATAATGAGTGGATTCAGGTACGATGATTCTAACTGAAATAAGTCACACAGAAAAAGAAACATCATAAGATATCACTAATACACGGAATGTAAACTTGGCTACACAGGAACTGAATTACAAAACAGAACAGGGTCTCAAATTTAGAAACCCAACTTATGCTTGCTTAAGGGGAAAGGTGAGTTGGGGTGCTGCATAAAACCAGAGATTGAAATGAGCACAGATAAAGTTCCTTAAGCCAAATATGGAATAGACAAGAGCTACTCCTTGCTCAACGAAATGGACTCAACACCCCATATTAAATGCCTAAGAGTGTACCTGACTAGGAAGTATCTTAAAACCTATGGATTGCTATGTCTCTGAAAGAGAATCAAGTGTGTGTACAGGGGCATAAACGCAGCAGTGATAGGATTGGAGAGGTTCGGTGAGCAAATGAAGACCCTTTGAAGTCATATTTCATGGTACCCATTCCACGGGTCTCAACTCTCCAGGTTTAAGGTATTCTTCCTTCAGCTAAAACATGCATGTGGAACCCAGAGTATGATCAACCGTGTGATCGGGAGACGTGTTCCAATATGTCTCAGTTTTCGTCCCCTGGTACTCGGGTGCAACATTCCAGACGCTTTACTAACACTCTCCCGACTTGGAGAGTCAGTGCCTTTAACCTCCTGTTTGGCCCAGTTTGCAATTTCTGCGGAAGATGAACAGGAATAGGGAGAACCAATGACAGACCAGCTGGAGGTGTCTGGACGGGCAAATTTAACTCTCATTTCCCACCAGGAAGAGGAATTAACCAAAGGCTCAGCGTGCCGTGCCGGAACCAGATTAGGGCCTGAAGCCATCCTGTGGTGTTGCAGCCAGCTCACGAGAAAGCGAGTTGAAGAAAGGAGCTCAGGGGCACTGTAATTCACAAACCTGCAGAGTTATAAATGACAGCTATCGTCCACAAATATACTGAAGTAAGGCTGCCAAGAGGACTTGAAAGCAGGGCAGAATTGCAGGAAACCGATTTCAGGAGGTAGACTGGAATTGCATTGAAAGCATAGGAAAAGAGGCAGAACGTCCACAATGATGCACTTGGCCAAAAAGGGCGTATGCGTTTTTTCCTGAATATATTCAGGAAAAAACGCATACGCCCTTTTTGGCCAACCAAGCAAGCTTGCAAAGGAAATCTGCACTACAATGAAGTCTCACTTCCCCCCGGTCAAAAGGGCCATCTGAAAAAAGTGTAAAATCCAGAAAGGCAGGACAGGCCATGGAGAACTGGGAGCCTTGTTATGCTGATGGGCGGGATGTAAATTGCCACAGCCACTCCGGAGATGTGTATGGTGTTTCCTGAAACAGCTAAAAAACAAAGCAACAGAGCCTAGGGCACTTCCACTTATGGTCCTATAGCTTAGGGAAATTAAAATCAAAAGACACAGCCACCCCAAATGTTGGGATGGCTCTGTTTACAAGAACCTGGTTTACGGTACAAGTTCAATATCGCAGAAAGTGAAAAATGGATAAAGAAGTTGTGGTACTTACGTACAATTCAATACCACTCAGCAATGAAATCTTGTCATCAGGCCCGTAGCAGCATAATGAGTGGATTCAGGTACGATGATTCTAACTGAAATAAGTCACACAGAAAAAGAAACATCATAAGATATCACTAATACACGGAATGTAAACTTGGCTACACAGGAACTGAATTACAAAACAGAACAGGGTCTCAAATTTAGAAACCCAACTTATGCTTGCTTAAGGGGAAAGGTGAGTTGGGGTGCTGCATAAAACCAGAGATTGAAATGAGCACAGATAAAGTTCCTTAAGCCAAATATGGAATAGACAAGAGCTACTCCTTGCTCAACGAAATGGACTCAACACCCCATATTAAACGCCTAAGAGTGTACCTGACTAGGAAGTATCTTAAAACCTATGGATTGCTATGTCTCCGAAAGAGAATCAAGTGTGTGTACAGGGGCATAAACGCAGCAGTGATAGGATTGGAGAGGTTCGGTGAGCAAATGAAGACCCTTTGAAGTCATATTGCATGGAACCCATTCCACGGGTCTCAACTCTCCAGGTTTAAGGGATTCTTCCTTCAGCTAAAACATGCATGTGGAACCCAGAGTATGATCAACCGTGTGATCGGGAGACGTGTTCCAATATGTCTCAGTTTTCGTCCCCTGGTACTCGGGTGCAATTTTCCAGACGCTTTACTAACACTCTCCCGACTTGGAGAGTCAGTGCCTTTAACCTCCTGTTTGGCCCAGTTTGCAATTTCTGCGGAAGATGAACAGGAATAGGGAGAACCAATGACAGACCAGCTGGAGGTGTCTGGACGGGCAAATTTAACTCTCATTTCCCACCAGGAAGAGGAATTAACCAAAGGCTCAGCGTGCCGTGCCGGAACCAGATTAGGGCCTGAAGCCATCCTGCGGTGTTGCGGCCAGCTCACGAGAAAGCGAGTTGAAGAAAGGAGCTCAGGGGCACTGTAATTCACAAACCTGCAGAGTTATAAATGACAGCTATCGTCCAAAAATATACTGAAGTAAGGCTGCCAAGAGGACTTGAAAGCGGGGCAGAATTGCAGGAAACCGATTTCAGGAGGTAGACTGGAATTGCATTGAAAGCATAGGAAAAGAGGCAGAACGTCCACAATGATGCACTTGGCCAAAAAGGGCGTATGCGTTTTTTCCTGAATATATTCAGGAAAAAACGCATACGCCCTTTTTGGCCAACCAAGCAAGCTTGCAAAGGAAATCTGCACTACAATGAAGTCTCACTTCCCCCCGGTCAAAAGGGCCATCTGAAAAAAGTGTAAAATCCAGAAAGGCAGGACAGGCCATGGAGAACTGGGAGCCTTGTTATGCTGATGGGCGGGATGTAAATTGCCACAGCCACTCCGGAGATGTGTATGGTGTTTCCTGAAACAGCTAAAAAACAAAGCAACAGAGCCTAGGGCACTTCCACTTATGGTCCTATAGCTTAGGGAAATTAAAATCAAAAAGACACAGCCACCCCAAAGGTTGGGACGGCTCTGTTTACAAGAACCTGGTTTACGGTACAAGTTCAATATCGCAGAAAGTGAAAAATGGATAAAGAATTTGTGGTACTTACGTACAATGCAGTATCACTCAGCAATGAAATCTATGTCATCAGGCCCGTAGCAGCATAATGAGTGGATTCAGGTACGATGATTCTAACTGAAATAAGTCACACAGGAAAAGAAACATCATAAGATATCACTAATACACGGAATGTAACCTTGGCTACACAGGAACTGAATTACAAAACAGAACAGGGTCTCAAATTTAGAAAACCAACTTATGCTTGCTTAAGGGGAAAGGTGAGTTGGGGTGCTGCATAAAACCAGAGATTGAAATGAGCACAGATAAAGTTCCTTAAGCCAAATATGGAATAGACAAGAGCTACTCCTTGCTCAACGAAATGGACTCAACACCCCATATTAAATGCCTAAGAGTGTACCTGACTAGGAAGTATCTTAAAACCTATGGATTGCTATGTCTCCGAAAGAGAATCAAGTGTGTGTACAGGGGCATAAACGCAGCAGTGATAGGATTGGAGAGGTTCGGTGAGCAAATGAAGACCCTTTGAAGTCATATTGCATGGAACCCATTCCACGGGTCTCAACTCTCCAGGTTTAAGGGATTCTTCCTTCAGCTAAAACATGCATGTGGAACCCAGAGTATGATCAACCGTGTGATCGGGAGACGTGTTCCAATATGTCTCAGTTTTCGTCCCCTGGTACTCGGGTGCAACATTCCAGACGCTTTACTAACACTCTCCCGACTTGGAGAGTCAGTGCCTTTAACCTCCTGTTTGGCCCAGTTTGCAATTTCTGCGGAAGATGAACAGGAATAGGGAGAACCAATGACAGACTAGCTGGAGGTGTCTGGACGGGCAAATTTAACTCTCATTTCCCACCAGGAAGAGGAATTAACCAAAGGCTCAGCGTGCCGTGCCGGAACCAGATTAGGGCCTGAAGCCATCCTGCGGTGTTGCGGCCAGCTCACGAGAAAGCGAGTTGAAGAAAGGAGCTCAGGGGCACTGTAATTCACAAACCTGCAGAGTTATAAATGACAGCTATCGTCCAAAAATATACTGAAGTAAGGCTGCCAAGAGGACTTGAAAGCGGGGCAGAATTGCAGGAAACCGATTTCAGGAGGTAGACTGGAATTGCATTTAAAGCATAGGAAAAGAGGCAGAACGTCCACAATGATGCACTTGGCCAAAAAGGGCGTATGCGTTTTTTCCTGAATATATTCAGGAAAAAACGCATACGCCCTTTTTGGCCAACCAAGCAAGCTTGCAAAGGAAATCTGCACTACAGTGAAGTCTCACTTCCCCCCGGTCAAAAGGGCCATCTGAAAAAAGTGTAAAATCCAGAAAGGCAGGACAGGCCATGGAGAACTGGGAGCCTTGTTATGCTGATGGGCGGGATGTAAATTGCCAACAGCCACTCGGGAGAAGTGTATGGTGTTTCCTGAAACATCTAAAAAACTAAGCAACAGAGCCTAGGGCACTTCCACTTATGGTCCTATAGCTTAGGGAAATTAAAATCAAAAGACACAGCCACCCCAAAGGTTGGGACGGCTCTGTTTACAAGAACCTGGTTTACGGTACAAGTTCAATATCGCAGAAAGTGAAAAATGGATAAAGAAGTTGTGGTACTTACGTACAATTCAATACCACTCAGCAATGAAATCTTGTCATCAGGCCCATAGCAGCATAATGAGTGGATTCAGGTACGATGATTCTAACTGAAATAAGTCACACAGAAAAAGAAACATCATAAGATATCACTAATACACGGAATGTAAACTTGGCTACACAGGAACTGAATTACAAAACAGAACAGGGTCTCAAATTTAGAAACCCAACTTATGCTTGCTTAAGGGGAAAGGTGAGTTGGGGTGCTGCATAAAACCAGAGATTGAAATGAGCACAGATAAAGTTCCTTAAGCCAAATATGGAATAGACAAGAGCTACTCCTTGCTCAACGAAATGGACTCAACACCCCATATTAAACGCCTAAGAGTGTACCTGACTAGGAAGTATCTTAAAACCTATGGATTGCTATGTCTCCGAAAGAGAATCAAGTGTGTGTACAGGGGCATAAACGCAGCAGTGATAGGATTGGAGAGGTTCGGTGAGCAAATGAAGACCCTTTGAAGTCATATTGCATGGAACCCATTCCACGGGTCTCAAATCTCCAGGTTTAAGGGATTCTTCCTTCAGCTAAAACATGCATGTGGAACCCAGAGTATGATCAACCTGTGATCGGGAGACGTGTTCCAATATGTCTCAGTTTTCGTCCCCTGGTACTCGGGTGCAATTTTCCAGACGCTTTACTAACACTCTCCCGACTTGGAGAGTCAGTGCCTTTAACCTCCTGTTTGGCCCAGTTTGCAATTTCTGCGGAAGATGAACAGGAATAGGCAGAACCAATGACAGACTAGCTGGAGGTGTCTGGACGGGCAAATTGAACTCTCATTTCCCACCAGGAAGAGGAATTAACCAAAGGCTCAGCGTGCCGTGCCGGAACCAGATTAGGGCCTGAAGCCATCCTGCGGTGTTGCGGCCAGCTCACGAGAAAGCGAGTTGAAGAAAGGAGCTCAGGGGCACTGTAATTCACAAACCTGCAGAGTTATAAATGACAGCTATCGTCCAAAAATATACTGAAGTAAGGCTGCCAAGAGGACTTGAAAGCGGGGCAGAATTGCAGGAAACCGATTTCAGGAGGTAGACTGGAATTGCATTTAAAGCATAGGAAAAGAGGCAGAACGTCCACAATGATGCACTTGGCCAAAAAGGGCGTATGCGTTTTTTCCTGAATATATTCAGGAAAAAACGCATACGCCCTTTTTGGCCAACCAAGCAAGCTTGCAAAGGAAATCTGCACTACAATGAAGTCTCACTTCCCCCCGGTCAAAAGGGCCATCTGAAAAAAGTGTAAAATCCAGAAAGGCAGGACAGGCCATGGATAACTGGGAGCCTTGTTATGCTGATGGGCAGGATGTAAATTGCCAACAGCCACTCGGGAGAAGTGTATGGTGTTTCCTGAAACATCTAAAAAACAAAGCAACAGAGCCTAGGGCACTTCCACTTATGGTCCTATAGCTTAGGGAAATTAAAATCAAAAAGACACAGCCACCCCAAAGGTTGGGACGGCTCTGTTTACAAGAACCTGGTTTACGGTACAAGTTCGATATCGCAGAAAGTGAAAAATGGATAAAGAAGTTGTGGTACTTACGTACAATGCAGTATCACTCAGCAATGAAATCTATGTCATCAGGCCCGTAGCAGCATAATGAGTGGATTCAGGTACGATGATTCTAACTGAAATAAGTCACACAGGAAAAGAAACATCATAAGATATCACTAATACACGGAATGTAACCTTGGCTACACAGGAACTGAATTACAAAACAGAACAGGGTCTCAAATTTAGAAAACCAACTTATGTTTGCTTAAGGGGAAAGGTGAGTTGGGGTGCTGCATAAAACCAGAGATTGAAATGAGCACAGATAAAGTTCCTTAAGCCAAATATGGAATAGACAAGAGCTACTCCTTGCTCAACGAAATGGACTCAACACCCCATATTAAATGCCTAAGAGTGTACCTGACTAGGAAGTATCTTAAAACCTATGGATTGCTATGTCTCTGAAAGAGAATCAAGTGTGTGTACAGGGGCATAAACGCAGCAGTGATAGGATTGGAGAGGTTCGGTGAGCAAATGAAGACCCTTTGAAGTCATATTGCATGGTACCCATTCCACGGGTCTCAACTCTCCAGGTTTAAGGGATTCTTCCTTCAGCTAAAACATGCATGTGGAACCCAGAGTATGATCAACCGTGTGATCGGGAGACGTGTTCCAATATGTCTCAGTTTTCGTCCCCTGGTACTCGGGTGCAACATTCCAGACGCTTTACTAACACTCTCCCGACTTGGAGAGTCAGTGCCTTTAACCTCCTGTTTGGCCCAGTTTGCAATTTCTGCGGAAGATGAACAGGAATAGGGAGAACCAATGACAGACTAGCTGGAGGTGTCTGGACGGGCAAATTTAACTCTCATTTCCCACCAGGAAGAGGAATTAACCAAAGGCTCAGCGTGCCGTGCCGGAACCAGATTAGGGCCTGAAGCCATCCTGCGGTGTTGCGGCCAGCTCACGAGAAAGCGAGTTGAAGAAAGGAGCTCAGGGGCACTGTAATTCACAAACCTGCAGAGTTATAAATGACAGCTATCGTCCAAAAATATACTGAAGTAAGGCTGCCAAGAGGACTTGAAAGCGGGGCAGAATTGCAGGAAACCGATTTCAGGAGGTAGACTGGAATTGCATTGAAAGCATAGGAAAAGAGGCAGAACGTCCACAATGATGCACTTGGCCAAAAAGGGCGTATGCGTTTTTTCCTGAATATATTCAGGAAAAAACGCATACGCCCTTTTTGGCCAACCAAGCAAGCTTGCAAAGGAAATCTGCACTACAGTGAAGTCTCACTTCCCCCCGGTCAAAAGGGCCATCTGAAAAAAGTGTAAAATCCAGAAAGGCAGGACAGGCCATGGAGAACTGGGAGCCTTGTTATGCTGATGGGCGGGATGTAAATTGCCAACAGCCACTCGGGAGAAGTGTATGGTGTTTCCTGAAACATCTAAAAAACTAAGCAACAGAGCCTAGGGCACTTCCACTTATGGTCCTATAGCTTAGGGAAATTAAAATCAAAAGACACAGCCACCCCAAAGGTTGGGACGGCTCTGTTTACAAGAACCTGGTTTACGGTACAAGTTCAATATCGCAGAAAGTGAAAAATGGATAAAGAAGTTGTGGTACTTACGTACAATTCAATACCACTCAGCAATGAAATCTTGTCATCAGGCCCATAGCAGCATAATGAGTGGATTCAGGTACGATGATTCTAACTGAAATAAGTCACACAGAAAAAGAAACATCATAAGATATCACTAATACACGGAATGTAAACTTGGCTACACAGGAACTGAATTACAAAACAGAACAGGGTCTCAAATTTAGAAACCCAACTTATGCTTGCTTAAGGGGAAAGGTGAGTTGGGGTGCTGCATAAAACCAGAGATTGAAATGAGCACAGATAAAGTTCCTTAAGCCAAATATGGAATAGACAAGAGCTACTCCTTGCTCAACGAAATGGACTCAACACCCCATATTAAACGCCTAAGAGTGTACCTGACTAGGAAGTATCTTAAAACCTATGGATTGCTATGTCTCCGAAAGAGAATCAAGTGTGTGTACAGGGGCATAAACGCAGCAGTGATAGGATTGGAGAGGTTCGGTGAGCAAATGAAGACCCTTTGAAGTCATATTGCATGGAACCCATTCCACGGGTCTCAAATCTCCAGGTTTAAGGGATTCTTCCTTCAGCTAAAACATGCATGTGGAACCCAGAGTATGATCAACCTGTGATCGGGAGACGTGTTCCAATATGTCTCAGTTTTCGTCCCCTGGTACTCGGGTGCAATTTTCCAGACGCTTTACTAACACTCTCCCGACTTGGAGAGTCAGTGCCTTTAACCTCCTGTTTGGCCCAGTTTGCAATTTCTGCGGAAGATGAACAGGAATAGGCAGAACCAATGACAGACTAGCTGGAGGTGTCTGGACGGGCAAATTGAACTCTCATTTCCCACCAGGAAGAGGAATTAACCAAAGGCTCAGCGTGCCGTGCCGGAACCAGATTAGGGCCTGAAGCCATCCTGCGGTGTTGCGGCCAGCTCACGAGAAAGCGAGTTGAAGAAAGGAGCTCAGGGGCACTGTAATTCACAAACCTGCAGAGTTATAAATGACAGCTATCGTCCAAAAATATACTGAAGTAAGGCTGCCAAGAGGACTTGAAAGCGGGGCAGAATTGCAGGAAACCGATTTCAGGAGGTAGACTGGAATTGCATTTAAAGCATAGGAAAAGAGGCAGAACGTCCACAATGATGCACTTGGCCAAAAAGGGCGTATGCGTTTTTTCCTGAATATATTCAGGAAAAAACGCATACGCCCTTTTTGGCCAACCAAGCAAGCTTGCAAAGGAAATCTGCACTACAATGAAGTCTCACTTCCCCCCGGTCAAAAGGGCCATCTGAAAAAAGTGTAAAATCCAGAAAGGCAGGACAGGCCATGGATAACTGGGAGCCTTGTTATGCTGATGGGCAGGATGTAAATTGCCAACAGCCACTCGGGAGAAGTGTATGGTGTTTCCTGAAACATCTAAAAAACAAAGCAACAGAGCCTAGGGCACTTCCACTTATGGTCCTATAGCTTAGGGAAATTAAAATCAAAAAGACACAGCCACCCCAAAGGTTGGGACGGCTCTGTTTACAAGAACCTGGTTTACGGTACAAGTTCGATATCGCAGAAAGTGAAAAATGGATAAAGAAGTTGTGGTACTTACGTACAATGCAGTATCACTCAGCAATGAAATCTATGTCATCAGGCCCGTAGCAGCATAATGAGTGGATTCAGGTACGATGATTCTAACTGAAATAAGTCACACAGGAAAAGAAACATCATAAGATATCACTAATACACGGAATGTAACCTTGGCTACACAGGAACTGAATTACAAAACAGAACAGGGTCTCAAATTTAGAAAACCAACTTATGTTTGCTTAAGGGGAAAGGTGAGTTGGGGTGCTGCATAAAACCAGAGATTGAAATGAGCACAGATAAAGTTCCTTAAGCCAAATATGGAATAGACAAGAGCTACTCCTTGCTCAACGAAATGGACTCAACACCCCATATTAAATGCCTAAGAGTGTACCTGACTAGGAAGTATCTTAAAACCTATGGATTGCTATGTCTCTGAAAGAGAATCAAGTGTGTGTACAGGGGCATAAACGCAGCAGTGATAGGATTGGAGAGGTTCGGTGAGCAAATGAAGACCCTTTGAAGTCATATTGCATGGTACCCATTCCACGGGTCTCAACTCTCCAGGTTTAAGGGATTCTTCCTTCAGCTAAAACATGCATGTGGAACCCAGAGTATGATCAACCGTGTGATCGGGAGACGTGTTCCAATATGTCTCAGTTTTCGTCCCCTGGTACTCGGGTGCAACATTCCAGACGCTTTACTAACACTCTCCCGACTTGGAGAGTCAGTGCCTTTAACCTCCTGTTTGGCCCAGTTTGCAATTTCTGCGGAAGATGAACAGGAATAGGGAGAACCAATGACAGACTAGCTGGAGGTGTCTGGACGGGCAAATTTAACTCTCATTTCCCACCAGGAAGAGGAATTAACCAAAGGCTCAGCGTGCCGTGCCGGAACCAGATTAGGGCCTGAAGCCATCCTGCGGTGTTGCGGCCAGCTCACGAGAAAGCGAGTTGAAGAAAGGAGCTCAGGGGCACTGTAATTCACAAACCTGCAGAGTTATAAATGACAGCTATCGTCCAAAAATATACTGAAGTAAGGCTGCCAAGAGGACTTGAAAGCGGGGCAGAATTGCAGGAAACCGATTTCAGGAGGTAGACTGGAATTGCATTTAAAGCATAGGAAAAGAGGCAGAACGTCCACAATGATGCACTTGGCCAAAAAGGGCGTATGCGTTTTTTCCTGAATATATTCAGGAAAAAACGCATACGCCCTTTTTGGCCAACCAAGCAAGCTTGCAAAGGAAATCTGCACTACAATGAAGTCTCACTTCCCCCCGGTCAAAAGGGCCATCTGAAAAAAGTGTAAAATCCAGAAAGGCAGGACAGGCCATGGATAACTGGGAGCCTTGTTATGCTGATGGGCAGGATGTAAATTGCCAACAGCCACTCGGGAGAAGTGTATGGTGTTTCCTGAAACATCTAAAAAACAAAGCAACAGAGCCTAGGGCACTTCCACTTATGGTCCTATAGCTTAGGGAAATTAAAATCAAAAGACACAGCCACCCCAAAGGTTGGGACGGCTCTGTTTACAAGAACCTGGTTTACGGTACAAGTTCGATATCGCAGAAAGTGAAAAATGGATAAAGAAGTTGTGGTACTTACGTACAATGCAGTATCACTCAGCAATGAAATCTATGTCATCAGGCCCGTAGCAGCATAATGAGTGGATTCAGGTACGATGATTCTAACTGAAATAAGTCACACAGGAAAAGAAACATCATAAGATATCACTAATACACGGAATGTAACCTTGGCTACACAGGAACTGAATTACAAAACAGAACAGGGTCTCAAATTTAGAAAACCAACTTATGTTTGCTTAAGGGGAAAGGTGAGTTGGGGTGCTGCATAAAACCAGAGATTGAAATGAGCACAGATAAAGTTCCTTAAGCCAAATATGGAATAGACAAGAGCTACTCCTTGCTCAACGAAATGGACTCAACACCCCATATTAAATGCCTAAGAGTGTACCTGACTAGGAAGTATCTTAAAACCTATGGATTGCTATGTCTCTGAAAGAGAATCAAGTGTGTGTACAGGGGCATAAACGCAGCAGTGATAGGATTGGAGAGGTTCGGTGAGCAAATGAAGACCCTTTGAAGTCATATTGCATGGTACCCATTCCACGGGTCTCAACTCTCCAGGTTTAAGGGATTCTTCCTTCAGCTAAAACATGCATGTGGAACCCAGAGTATGATCAACCGTGTGATCGGGAGACGTGTTCCAATATGTCTCAGTTTTCGTCCCCTGGTACTCGGGTGCAACATTCCAGACGCTTTACTAACACTCTCCCGACTTGGAGAGTCAGTGCCTTTAACCTCCTGTTTGGCCCAGTTTGCAATTTCTGCGGAAGATGAACAGGAATAGGGAGAACCAATGACAGACCAGCTGGAGGTGTCTGGACGGGCAAATTTAACTCTCATTTCCCACCAGGAAGAGGAATTAACCAAAGGCTCAGCGTGCCGTGCCGGAACCAGATTAGGGCCTGAAGCCATCCTGCGGTGTTGCGGCCAGCTCACGAGAAAGCGAGTTGAAGAAAGGAGCTCAGGGGCACTGTAATTCACAAACCTGCAGAGTTATAAATGACAGCTATCGTCCAAAAATATACTGAAGTAAGGCTGCCAAGAGGACTTGAAAGCGGGGCAGAATTGCAGGAAACCGATTTCAGGAGGTAGACTGGAATTGCATTTAAAGCATAGGAAAAGAGGCAGAACGTCCACAATGATGCACTTGGCCAAAAAGGGCGTATGCGTTTTTTCCTGAATATATTCAGGAAAAAACGCATACGCCCTTTTTGGCCAACCAAGCAAGCTTGCAAAGGAAATCTGCACTACAATGAAGTCTCACTTCCCCCCGGTCAAAAGGGCCATCTGAAAAAAGTGTAAAATCCAGAAAGGCAGGACAGGCCATGGAGAACTGGGAGCCTTGTTATGCTGATGGGCGGGATGTAAATTGCCAACAGCCACTCGGGAGAATTGTATGGTGTTTCCTGAAACATCTAAAAAACTAAGCAACAGAGCCTAGGGCACTTCCACTTATGGTCCTATAGCTTAGGGAAATTAAAATCAAAAGACACAGCCACCCCAAAGGTTGGGACGGCTCTGTTTACAAGAACCTGGTTTACGGTACAAGTTCAATATCGCAGAAAGTGAAAAATGGATAAAGAAGTTGTGGTACTTACGTACAATGCAGTATCACTCAGCAATGAAATCTATGTCATCAGGCCCGTAGCAGCATAATGAGTGGATTCAGGTACGATGATTCTAACTGAAATAAGTCACACAGGAAAAGAAACATCATAAGATATCACTAATACACGGAATGTAACCTTGGCTACACAGGAACTGAATTACAAAACAGAACAGGGTCTCAAATTTAGAAACCCAACTTATGCTTGCTTAAGGGGAAAGGTGAGTTGGGGTGCTGCATAAAACCAGAGATTGAAATGAGCACAGATAAAGTTCCTTAAGCCAAATATGGAATAGACAAGAGCTACTCCTTGCTCAACGAAATGGACTCAACACCCCATATTAAATGCCTAAGAGTGTACCTGACTAGGAAGTATCTTAAAACCTATGGATTGCTATGTCTCTGAAAGAGAATCAAGTGTGTGTACAGGGGCATAAACGCAGCAGTGATAGGATTGGAGAGGTTCGGTGAGCAAATGAAGACCCTTTGAAGTCATATTGCATGGTACCCATTCCACGGGTCTCAACTCTCCAGGTTTAAGGGATTCTTCCTTCAGCTAAAACATGCATGTGGAACCCAGAGTATGATCAACCGTGTGATCGGGAGACGTGTTCCAATATGTCTCAGTTTTCGTCCCCTGGTACTCGGGTGCAACATTCCAGACGCTTTACTAACACTCTCCCGACTTGGAGAGTCAGTGCCTTTAACCTCCTGTTTGGCCCAGTTTGCAATTTCTGCGTAAGATGAACAGGAATAGGGAGAACCAATGAGAGACTAGCTGGAGGTGTCTGGACGGGCAAATTTAACTCTCATTTCCCACCAGGAAGAGGAATTAACCAAAGGCTCAGCGTGCCGTGCCGGAACCAGATTAGGGCCTGAAGCCATCCTGCGGTGTTGCGGCCAGCTCACGAGAAAGCGAGTTGAAGAAAGGAGCTCAGGGGCACTGTAATTCACAAACCTGCAGAGTTATAAATGACAGCTATCGTCCAAAAATATACTGAAGTAAGGCTGCCAAGAGGACTTGAAAGCGGGGCAGAATTGCAGGAAACCGATTTCAGGAGGTAGACTGGAATTGCATTTAAAGCATAGGAAAAGAGGCAGAACGTCCACAATGATGCACTTGGCCAAAAAGGGCGTATGCGTTTTTTCCTGAATATATTCAGGAAAAAACGCATACGCCCTTTTTGGCCAACCAAGCAAGCTTGCAAAGGAAATCTGCACTACAGTGAAGTCTCACTTCCCCCCGGTCAAAAGGGCCATCTGAAAAAAGTGTAAAATCCAGAAAGGCAGGACAGGCCATGGAGAACTGGGAGCCTTGTTATGCTGATGGGCGGGATGTCAATTGCCAACAGCCACTCGGGAGAAGTGTATGGTGTTTCCTGAAACATCTAAAAAACAAAGCAACAGAGCCTAGGGCACTTCCACTTATGGTCCTATAGCTTAGGGAAATTAAAATCAAAAGACACAGCCACCCCAGAGGTTGGGACGGCTCTGTTTACAAGAACCTGGTTTACGGTACAAGTTCGATATCGCAGAAAGTGAAAAATGGATAAAGAAGTTGTGGTACTTACGTACAATGCAGTATCACTCAGCAATGAAATCTATGTCATCAGGCCCGTAGCAGCATAATGAGTGGATTCAGGTACGATGATTCTAACTGAAATAAGTCACACAGGAAAAGAAACATCATAAGATATCACTAATACACGGAATGTAAACTTGGCTACACAGGAACTGAATTACAAAACAGAACAGGGTCTCAAATTTAGAAACCCAACTTATGCTTGCTTAAGGGGAAAGGTGAGTTGGGGTGCTGCATAAAACCAGAGATTGAAATGAGCACAGATAAAGTTCCTTAAGCCAAATATGGAATAGACAAGAGCTACTCCTTGCTCAACGAAATGGACTCAACACCCCATATTAAATGCCTAAGAGTGTACCTGACTAGGAAGTATCTTAAAACCTATGGATTGCTATGTCTCTGAAAGAGAATCAAGTGTGTGTACAGGGGCATAAACGCAGCAGTGATAGGATTGGAGAGGTTCGGTGAGCAAATGAAGACCCTTTGAAGTCATATTGCATGGTACCCATTCCACGGGTCTCAACTCTCCAGGTTTAAGGGATTCTTGCTTCAGCTAAAACATGCATGTGGAACCCAGAGTATGATCAACCGTGTGATCGGGAGACGTGTTCCAATATGTCTCAGTTTTCGTCCCCTGGTACTCGGGTGCAACATTCCAGACGCTTTACTAACACTCTCCCGACTTGGAGAGTCAGTGCCTTTAACCTCCTGTTTGGCCCAGTTTGCAATTCTGCGTAAGATGAACAGGAATAGGGAGAACCAATGAGAGACTAGCTGGAGGTGTCTGGACGGGCAAATTTAACTCTCATTTCCCACCAGGAAGAGGAATTAACCAAAGGCTCAGCGTGCCGTGCCGGAACCAGATTAGGGCCTGAAGCCATCCTGCGGTGTTGCGGCCAGCTCACGAGAAAGCGAGTTGAAGAAAGGAGCTCAGGGGCACTGTAATTCACAAACCTGCAGAGTTATAAATGACAGCTATCGTCCAAAAATATACTGAAGTAAGGCTGCCAAGAGGACTTGAAAGCGGGGCAGAATTGCAGGAAACCGATTTCAGGAGGTAGACTGGAATTGCATTTAAAGCATAGGAAAAGAGGCAGAACGTCCACAATGATGCACTTGGCCAAAAAGGGCGTATGCGTTTTTTCCTGAATATATTCAGGAAAAAACGCATACGCCCTTTTTGGCCAACCAAGCAAGCTTGCAAAGGAAATCTGCACTACAATGAAGTCTCACTTCCCCCCGGTCAAAAGGGCCATCTGAAAAAAAGTGTAAAATCCAGAAAGGCAGGACAGGCCATGGAGAACTGGGAGCCTTGTTATGCTGATGGGCGGGATGTCAATTGCCAACAGCCACTCGGGAGAAGTGTATGGTGTTTCCTGAAACATCTAAAAAACAAAGCAACAGAGCCTAGGGCACTTCCACTTATGGTCCTATAGCTTAGGGAAATTAAAATCAAAAGACACAGCCACCCCAAAGGTTGGGACGGCTCTGTTTACAAGAACCTGGTTTACGGTACATGTTCAATATCGCAGAAAGTGAAAAATGGATAAAGAAGTTGTGGTACTTACGTACAATGCAGTATCACTCAGCAATGAAATCTATGTCATCAGGCCCGTAGCAGCATAATGAGTGGATTCAGGTACGATGATTCTAACTGAAATAAGTCACACAGGAAAAGAAACATCATAAGATATCACTAATACACGGAATGTAAACTTGGCTACACAGGAACTGAATTACAAAACAGAACAGGGTCTCAAATTTAGAAAACCAACTTATGCTTGCTTAAGGGGAAAGGTGAGTTGGGGTGCTGCATAAAACCAGAGATTGAAATGAGCACAGATAAAGTTCCTTAAGCCAAATATGGAATAGACAAGAGCTACTCCTTGCTCAACGAAATGGACTCAACACCCCATATTAAATGCCTAAGAGTGTACCTGACTAGGAAGTATCTTAAAACCTATGGATTGCTATGTCTCTGAAAGAGAATCAAGTGTGTGTACAGGGGCATAAACGCAGCAGTGATAGGATTGGAGAGGTTCGGTGAGCAAATGAAGACCCTTTGAAGTCATATTGCATGGTACCCATTCCACGGGTCTCAACTCTCCAGGTTTAAGGGATTCTTCCTTCAGCTAAAACATGCATGTGGAACCCAGAGTATGATCAACCGTGTGATCGGGAGACGTGTTCCAATATGTCTCAGTTTTCGTCCCCTGGTACTCGGGTGCAACATTCCAGACGCTTTACTAACACTCTCCCGACTTGGAGAGTCAGTGCCTTTAACCTCCTGTTTGGCCCAGTTTGCAATTTCTGCGGAAGATGAACAGGAATAGGGAGAACCAATGACAGACCAGCTGGAGGTGTCTGGACGGGCAAATTTAACTCTCATTTCCCACCAGGAAGAGGAATTAACCAAAGGCTCAGCGTGCCGTGCCGGAACCAGATTAGGGCCTGAAGCCATCCTGCGGTGTTGCGGCCAGCTCACGAGAAAGCGAGTTGAAGAAAGGAGCTCAGGGGCACTGTAATTCACAAACCTGCAGAGTTATAAATGACAGCTATCGTCCAAAAATATACTGAAGTAAGGCTGCCAAGAGGACTTGAAAGCGGGGCAGAATTGCAGGAAACCGATTTCAGGAGGTAGACTGGAATTGCATTGAAAGCATAGGAAAAGAGGCAGAACGTCCACAATGATGCACTTGGCCAAAAAGGGCGTATGCGTTTTTTCCTGAATATATTCAGGAAAAAACGCATACGCCCTTTTTGGCCAACCAAGCAAGCTTGCAAAGGAAATCTGCACTACAATGAAGTCTCACTTCCCCCCGGTCAAAAGGGCCATCTGAAAAAAGTGTAAAATCCAGAAAGCAGGACAGGCCATGGAGAACTGGGAGCCTTGTTATGCTGATGGGCGGGATGTAAATTGCCACAGCCACTCCGGAGATGTGTATGGTGTTTCCTGAAACAGCTAAAAAACAAAGCAACAGAGCCTAGGGCACTTCCACTTATGGTCCTATAGCTTAGGGAAATTAAAATCAAAAAGACACAGCCACCCCAAAGGTTGGGACGGCTCTGTTTACAAGAACCTGGTTTACGGTACAAGTTCAATATCGCAGAAAGTGAAAAATGGATAAAGAATTTGTGGTACTTACGTACAATGCAGTATCACTCAGCAATGAAATCTATGTCATCAGGCCCGTAGCAGCATAATGAGTGGATTCAGGTACGATGATTCTAACTGAAATAAGTCACACAGGAAAAGAAACATCATAAGATATCACTAATACACGGAATGTAACCTTGGCTACACAGGAACTGAATTACAAAACAGAACAGGGTCTCAAATTTAGAAAACCAACTTATGCTTGCTTAAGGGGAAAGGTGAGTTGGGGTGCTGCATAAAAACCAGAGATTGAAATGAGCACAGATAAAGTTCCTTAAGCCAAATATGGAATAGACAAGAGCTACTCCTTGCTCAACGAAATGGACTCAACACCCCATATTAAATGCCTAAGAGTGTACCTGACTAGGAAGTATCTTAAAACCTATGGATTGCTATGTCTCCGAAAGAGAATCAAGTGTGTGTACAGGGGCATAAACGCAGCAGTGATAGGATTGGAGAGGTTCGGTGAGCAAATGAAGACCCTTTGAAGTCATATTGCATGGAACCCATTCCACGGGTCTCAACTCTCCAGGTTTAAGGATTCTTCCTTCAGCTAAAACATGCATGTGGAACCCAGAGTATGATCAACCGTGTGATCGGGAGACGTGTTCCAATATGTCTCAGTTTTCGTCCCCTGGTACTCGGGTGCAACATTCCAGACGCTTTACTAACACTCTCCCGACTTGGAGAGTCAGTGCCTTTAACCTCCTGTTTGGCCCAGTTTGCAATTTCTGCGGAAGATGAACAGGAATAGGGAGAACCAATGACAGACTAGCTGGAGGTGTCTGGACGGGCAAATTTAACTCTCATTTCCCACCAGGAAGAGGAATTAACCAAAGGCTCAGCGTGCCGTGCCGGAACCAGATTAGGGCCTGAAGCCATCCTGCGGTGTTGCGGCCAGCTCACGAGAAAGCGAGTTGAAGAAAGGAGCTCAGGGGCACTGTAATTCACAAACCTGCAGAGTTATAAATGACAGCTATCGTCCAAAAATATACTGAAGTAAGGCTGCCAAGAGGACTTGAAAGCGGGGCAGAATTGCAGGAAACCGATTTCAGGAGGTAGACTGGAATTGCATTTAAAGCATAGGAAAAGAGGCAGAACGTCCACAATGATGCACTTGGCCAAAAAGGGCGTATGCGTTTTTTCCTGAATATATTCAGGAAAAAACGCATACGCCCTTTTTGGCCAACCAAGCAAGCTTGCAAAGGAAATCTGCACTACAGTGAAGTCTCACTTCCCCCCGGTCAAAAGGGCCATCTGAAAAAAGTGTAAAATCCAGAAAGGCAGGACAGGCCATGGAGAACTGGGAGCCTTGTTATGCTGATGGGCGGGATGTAAATTGCCAACAGCCACTCGGGAGAAGTGTATGGTGTTTCCTGAAACATCTAAAAAACTAAGCAACAGAGCCTAGGGCACTTCCACTTATGGTCCTATAGCTTAGGGAAATTAAAATCAAAAGACACAGCCACCCCAAAGGTTGGGACGGCTCTGTTTACAAGAACCTGGTTTACGGTACAAGTTCAATATCGCAGAAAGTGAAAAATGGATAAAGAAGTTGTGGTACTTACGTACAATTCAATACCACTCAGCAATGAAATCTTGTCATCAGGCCCATAGCAGCATAATGAGTGGATTCAGGTACGATGATTCTAACTGAAATAAGTCACACAGAAAAAGAAACATCATAAGATATCACTAATACACGGAATGTAAACTTGGCTACACAGGAACTGAATTACAAAACAGAACAGGGTCTCAAATTTAGAAACCCAACTTATGCTTGCTTAAGGGGAAAGGTGAGTTGGGGTGCTGCATAAAACCAGAGATTGAAATGAGCACAGATAAAGTTCCTTAAGCCAAATATGGAATAGACAAGAGCTACTCCTTGCTCAACGAAATGGACTCAACACCCCATATTAAACGCCTAAGAGTGTACCTGACTAGGAAGTATCTTAAAACCTATGGATTGCTATGTCTCCGAAAGAGAATCAAGTGTGTGTACAGGGGCATAAACGCAGCAGTGATAGGATTGGAGAGGTTCGGTGAGCAAATGAAGACCCTTTGAAGTCATATTGCATGGAACCCATTCCACGGGTCTCAAATCTCCAGGTTTAAGGGATTCTTCCTTCAGCTAAAACATGCATGTGGAAACCCAGAGTATGATCAACCTGTGATCGGGAGACGTGTTCCAATATGTCTCAGTTTTCGTCCCCTGGTACTCGGGTGCAATTTTCCAGACGCTTTACTAACACTCTCCCGACTTGGAGAGTCAGTGCCTTTAACCTCCTGTTTGGCCCAGTTTGCAATTTCTGCGGAAGATGAACAGGAATAGGCAGAACCAATGACAGACTAGCTGGAGGTGTCTGGACGGGCAAATTGAACTCTCATTCCCACCAGGAAGAGGAATTAACCAAAGGCTCAGCGTGCCGTGCCGGAACCAGATTAGGGCCTGAAGCCATCCTGCGGTGTTGCGGCCAGCTCACGAGAAAGCGAGTTGAAGAAAGGAGCTCAGGGGCACTGTAATTCACAAACCTGCAGAGTTATAAATGACAGCTATCGTCCAAAAATATACTGAAGTAAGGCTGCCAAGAGGACTTGAAAGCGGGGCAGAATTGCAGGAAACCGATTTCAGGAGGTAGACTGGAATTGCATTTAAAGCATAGGAAAAGAGGCAGAACGTCCACAATGATGCACTTGGCCAAAAAGGGCGTATGCGTTTTTTCCTGAATATATTCAGGAAAAAACGCATACGCCCTTTTTGGCCAACCAAGCAAGCTTGCAAAGGAAATCTGCACTACAATGAAGTCTCACTTCCCCCGGTCAAAAGGGCCATCTGAAAAAAGTGTAAAATCCAGAAAGGCAGGACAGGCCATGGATAACTGGGAGCCTTGTTATGCTGATGGGCAGGATGTAAATTGCCAACAGCCACTCGGGAGAAGTGTATGGTGTTTCCTGAAACATCTAAAAAACAAAGCAACAGAGCCTAGGGCACTTCCACTTATGGTCCTATAGCTTAGGGAATTAAAATCAAAAAGACACAGCCACCCCAAAGGTTGGGACGGCTCTGTTTACAAGAACCTGGTTTACGGTACAAGTTCGATATCGCAGAAAGTGAAAAATGGATAAAGAAGTTGTGGTACTTACGTACAATGCAGTATCACTCAGCAATGAAATCTATGTCATCAGGCCCGTAGCAGCATAATGAGTGGATTCAGGTACGATGATTCTAACTGAAATAAGTCACACAGGAAAAGAAACATCATAAGATATCACTAATACACGGAATGTAACCTTGGCTACACAGGAACTGAATTACAAAACAGAACAGGGTCTCAAATTTAGAAAACCAACTTATGTTTGCTTAAGGGGAAAGGTGAGTTGGGGTGCTGCATAAAACCAGAGATTGAAATGAGCACAGATAAAGTTCCTTAAGCCAAATATGGAATAGACAAGAGCTACTCCTTGCTCAACGAAATGGACTCAACACCCCATATTAAATGCCCTAAGAGTGTACCTGACTAGGAAGTATCTTAAAACCTATGGATTGCTATGTCTCTGAAAGAGAATCAAGTGTGTGTACAGGGGCATAAACGCAGCAGTGATAGGATTGGAGAGGTTCGGTGAGCAAATGAAGACCCTTTGAAGTCATATTGCATGGTACCCATTCCACGGGTCTCAACTCTCCAGGTTTAAGGGATTCTTCCTTCAGCTAAAACATGCATGTGGAACCCAGAGTATGATCAACCGTGTGATCGGGAGACGTGTTCCAATATGTCTCAGTTTTCGTCCCCTGGTACTCGGGTGCAACATTCCAGACGCTTTACTAACACTCTCCCGACTTGGAGAGTCAGTGCCTTTAACCTCCTGTTTGGCCCAGTTTGCAATTTCTGCGGAAGATGAACAGGAATAGGGAGAACCAATGACAGACCAGCTGGAGGTGTCTGACGGGCAAATTTAACTCTCATTTCCCACCAGGAAGAGGAATTAACCAAAGGCTCAGCGTGCCGTGCCGGAACCAGATTAGGGCCTGAAGCCATCCTGCGGTGTTGCGGCCAGCTCACGAGAAAGCGAGTTGAAGAAAGGAGCTCAGGGGCACTGTAATTCACAAACCTGCAGAGTTATAAATGACAGCTATCGTCCAAAAATATACTGAAGTAAGGCTGCCAAGAGGACTTGAAAGCGGGGCAGAATTGCAGGAAACCGATTTCAGGAGGTAGACTGGAATTGCATTTAAAGCATAGGAAAAGAGGCAGAACGTCCACAATGATGCACTTGGCAAAAAGGGCGTATGCGTTTTTTCCTGAATATATTCAGGAAAAAACGCATACGCCCTTTTTGGCCAACCAAGCAAGCTTGCAAAGGAAATCTGCACTACAATGAAGTCTCACTTCCCCCCGGTCAAAAGGGCCATCTGAAAAAAGTGTAAAATCCAGAAAGGCAGGACAGGCCATGGATAACTGGGAGCCTTGTTATGCTGATGGGCAGGATGTAAATTGCCAACAGCCACTCGGGAGAAGTGTATGGTGTTTCCTGAAACATCTAAAAAACAAAGCAACAGAGCCTAGGGCACTTCCACTTATGGTCCTATAGCTTAGGGAAATTAAAATCAAAAGACACAGCCACCCCAAAGGTTGGGACGGCTCTGTTTACAAGAACCTGGTTTACGGTACAAGTTCGATATCGCAGAAAGTGAAAAAATGGATAAAGAAGTTGTGGTACTTACGTACAATGCAGTATCACTCAGCAATGAAATCTATGTCATCAGGCCCGTAGCAGCATAATGAGTGGATTCAGGTACGATGATTCTAACTGAAATAAGTCACACAGGAAAAGAAACATCATAAGATATCACTAATACACGGAATGTAACCTTGGCTACACAGGAACTGAATTACAAAACAGAACAGGGTCTCAAATTTAGAAAACCAACTTATGTTTGCTTAAGGGGAAAGGTGAGTTGGGGTGCTGCATAAAACCAGAGATTGAAATGAGCACAGATAAAGTTCCTTAAGCCAAATATGGAATAGACAAGAGCTACTCCTTGCTCAACGAAATGGACTCAACACCCCATATTAAATGCCTAAGAGTGTACCTGACTAGGAAGTATCTTAAAACCTATGGATTGCTATGTCTCTGAAAGAGAATCAAGTGTGTGTACAGGGGCATAAACGCAGCAGTGATAGGATTGGAGAGGTTCGGTGAGCAAATGAAGACCCTTTGAAGTCATATTGCATGGTACCCATTCCACGGGTCTCAACTCTCCAGGTTTAAGGGATTCTTCCTTCAGCTAAAACATGCATGTGGAACCCAGAGTATGATCAACCGTGTGATCGGGAGACGTGTTCCAATATGTCTCAGTTTTCGTCCCCTGGTACTCGGGTGCAACATTCCAGACGCTTTACTAACACTCTCCCGACTTGGAGAGTCAGTGCCTTTAACCTCCTGTTTGGCCCAGTTTGCAATTTCTGCGGAAGATGAACAGGAATAGGGAGAACCAATGACAGACCAGCTGGAGGTGTCTGGACGGGCAAATTTAACTCTCATTTCCCACCAGGAAGAGGAATTAACCAAAGGCTCAGCGTGCCGTGCCGGAACCAGATTAGGGCCTGAAGCCATCCTGCGGTGTTGCGGCCAGCTCACGAGAAAGCGAGTTGAAGAAAGGAGCTCAGGGGCACTGTAATTCACAAACCTGCAGAGTTATAAATGACAGCTATCGTCCAAAAATATACTGAAGTAAGGCTGCCAAGAGGACTTGAAAGCGGGGCAGAATTGCAGGAAACCGATTTCAGGAGGTAGACTGGAATTGCATTTAAAGCATAGGAAAAGAGGCAGAACGTCCACAATGATGCACTTGGCCAAAAAGGGCGTATGCGTTTTTTCCTGAATATATTCAGGAAAAAACGCATACGCCCTTTTTGGCCAACCAAGCAAGCTTGCAAAGGAAATCTGCACTACAATGAAGTCTCACTTCCCCCCGGTCAAAAGGGCCATCTGAAAAAAGTGTAAAATCCAGAAAGGCAGGACAGGCCATGGAGAACTGGGAGCCTTGTTATGCTATGGGCGGGATGTAAATTGCCAACAGCCACTCGGGAGAATTGTATGGTGTTTCCTGAAACATCTAAAAAACTAAGCAACAGAGCCTAGGGCACTTCCACTTATGGTCCTATAGCTTAGGGAAATTAAAATCAAAAGACACAGCCACCCCAAAGGTTGGGACGGCTCTGTTTACAAGAACCTGGTTTACGGTACAAGTTCAATATCGCAGAAAGTGAAAACTGGATAAAGAAGTTGTGGTACTTACGTACAATGCAGTATCACTCAGCAATGAAATCTATGTCATCAGGCCCGTAGCAGCATAATGAGTGGATTCAGGTACGATGATTCTAACTGAAATAAGTCACACAGGAAAAGAAACATCATAAGATATCACTAATACACGGAATGTAACCTTGGCTACACAGGAACTGAATTACAAAACAGAACAGGGTCTCAAATTTAGAAACCCAACTTATGCTTGCTTAAGGGGAAAGGTGAGTTGGGGTGCTGCATAAAACCAGAGATTGAAATGAGCACAGATAAAGTTCCTTAAGCCAAATATGGAATAGACAAGAGCTACTCCTTGCTCAACGAAATGGACTCAACACCCCATATTAAATGCCTAAGAGTGTACCTGACTAGGAAGTATCTTAAAACCTATGGATTGCTATGTCTCTGAAAGAGAATCAAGTGTGTGTACAGGGGCATAAACGCAGCAGTGATAGGATTGGAGAGGTTCGGTGAGCAAATGAAGACCCTTTGAAGTCATATTGCATGGTACCCATTCCACGGGTCTCAACTCTCCAGGTTTAAGGGATTCTTCCTTCAGCTAAAACATGCATGTGGAACCCAGAGTATGATCAACCGTGTGATCGGGAGACGTGTTCCAATATGTCTCAGTTTTCGTCCCCTGGTACTCGGGTGCAACATTCCAGACGCTTTACTAACACTCTCCCGACTTGGAGAGTCAGTGCCTTTAACCTCCTGTTTGGCCCAGTTTGCAATTTCTGCGGAAGATGAACAGGAATAGGGAGAACCAATGACAGACCAGCTGGAGGTGTCTGGACGGGCAAATTTAACTCTCATTTCCCACCAGGAAGAGGAATTAACCAAAGGCTCAGCGTGCCGTGCCGGAACCAGATTAGGGCCTGAAGCCATCCTGCGGTGTTGCGGCCAGCTCACGAGAAAGCGAGTTGAAGAAAGGAGCTCAGGGGCACTGTAATTCACAAACCTGCAGAGTTATAAATGACAGCTATCGTCCAAAAATATACTGAAGTAAGGCTGCCAAGAGGACTTGAAAGCGGGGCAGAATTGCAGGAAACCGATTTCAGGAGGTAGACTGGAATTGCATTTAAAGCATAGGAAAAGAGGCAGAACGTCCACAATGATGCACTTGGCCAAAAAGGGCGTATGCGTTTTTTCCTGAATATATTCAGGAAAAAACGCATACGCCCTTTTTGGCCAACCAAGCAAGCTTGCAAAGGAAATCTGCACTACAATGAAGTCTCACTTCCCCCCGGTCAAAAGGGCCATCTGAAAAAAGTGTAAAATCCAGAAAGGCAGGACAGGCCATGGAGAACTGGGAGCCTTGTTATGCTGATGGGCGGGATGTAAATTGCCAACAGCCACTCGGGAGAATTGTATGGTGTTTCCTGAAACATCTAAAAAACTAAGCAACAGAGCCTAGGGCACTTCCACTTATGGTCCTATAGCTTAGGGAAATTAAAATCAAAAGACACAGCCACCCCAAAGGTTGGGACGGCTCTGTTTACAAGAACCTGGTTTACGGTACAAGTTCAATATCGCAGAAAGTGAAAAATGGATAAAGAAGTTGTGGTACTTACGTACAATGCAGTATCACTCAGCAATGAAATCTATGTCATCAGGCCCGTAGCAGCATAATGAGTGGATTCAGGTACGATGATTCTAACTGAAATAAGTCACACAGGAAAAGAAACATCATAAGATATCACTAATACACGGAATGTAACCTTGGCTACACAGGAACTGAATTACAAAACAGAACAGGGTCTCAAATTTAGAAACCCAACTTATGCTTGCTTAAGGGGAAAGGTGAGTTGGGGTGCTGCATAAAACCAGAGATTGAAATGAGCACAGATAAAGTTCCTTAAGCCAAATATGGAATAGACAAGAGCTACTCCTTGCTCAACGAAATGGACTCAACACCCCATATTAAATGCCTAAGAGTGTACCTGACTAGGAAGTATCTTAAAACCTATGGATTGCTATGTCTCTGAAAGAGAATCAAGTGTGTGTACAGGGGCATAAACGCAGCAGTGATAGGATTGGAGAGGTTCGGTGAGCAAATGAAGACCCTTTGAAGTCATATTGCATGGTACCCATTCCACGGGTCTCAACTCTCCAGGTTTAAGGGATTCTTGCTTCAGCTAAAACATGCATGTGGAACCCAGAGTATGATCAACCGTGTGATCGGGAGACGTGTTCCAATATGTCTCAGTTTTCGTCCCCTGGTACTCGGGTGCAACATTCCAGACGCTTTACTAACACTCTCCCGACTTGGAGAGTCAGTGCCTTTAACCTCCTGTTTGGCCCAGTTTGCAATTTCTGCGTAAGATGAACAGGAATAGGGAGAACCAATGAGAGACTAGCTGGAGGTGTCTGGACGGGCAAATTTAACTCTCATTTCCCACCAGGAAGAGGAATTAACCAAAGGCTCAGCGTGCCGTGCCGGAACCAGATTAGGGCCTGAAGCCATCCTGCGGTGTTGCGGCCAGCTCACGAGAAAGCGAGTTGAAGAAAGGAGCTCAGGGGCACTGTAATTCACAAACCTGCAGAGTTATAAATGACAGCTATCGTCCAAAAATATACTGAAGTAAGGCTGCCAAGAGGACTTGAAAGCGGGGCAGAATTGCAGGAAACCGATTTCAGGAGGTAGACTGGAATTGCATTTAAAGCATAGGAAAAGAGGCAGAACGTCCACAATGATGCACTTGGCCAAAAAGGGCGTATGCGTTTTTTCCTGAATATATTCAGGAAAAAACGCATACGCCCTTTTTGGCCAACCAAGCAAGCTTGCAAAGGAAATCTGCACTACAGTGAAGTCTCACTTCCCCCCGGTCAAAAGGGCCATCTGAAAAAAGTGTAAAATCCAGAAAGGCAGGACAGGCCATGGAGAACTGGGAGCCTTGTTATGCTGATGGGCGGGATGTCAATTGCCAACAGCCACTCGGGAGAAGTGTATGGTGTTTCCTGAAACATCTAAAAAACAAAGCAACAGAGCCTAGGGCACTTCCACTTATGGTCCTATAGCTTAGGGAAATTAAAATCAAAAGACACAGCCACCCCAGAGGTTGGGACGGCTCTGTTTACAAGAACCTGGTTTACGGTACAAGTTCGATATCGCAGAAAGTGAAAAATGGATAAAGAAGTTGTGGTACTTACGTACAATGCAGTATCACTCAGCAATGAAATCTATGTCATCAGGCCCGTAGCAGCATAATGAGTGGATTCAGGTACGATGATTCTAACTGAAATAAGTCACACAGGAAAAGAAACATCATAAGATATCACTAATACACGGAATGTAAACTTGGCTACACAGGAACTGAATTACAAAACAGAACAGGGTCTCAAATTTAGAAACCCAACTTATGCTTGCTTAAGGGGAAAGGTGAGTTGGGGTGCTGCATAAAACCAGAGATTGAAATGAGCACAGATAAAGTTCCTTAAGCCAAATATGGAATAGACAAGAGCTACTCCTTGCTCAACGAAATGGACTCAACACCCCATATTAAATGCCTAAGAGTGTACCTGACTAGGAAGTATCTTAAAACCTATGGATTGCTATGTCTCTGAAAGAGAATCAAGTGTGTGTACAGGGGCATAAACGCAGCAGTGATAGGATTGGAGAGGTTCGGTGAGCAAATGAAGACCCTTTGAAGTCATATTGCATGGTACCCATTCCACGGGTCTCAACTCTCCAGGTTTAAGGGATTCTTGCTTCAGCTAAAACATGCATGTGGAACCCAGAGTATGATCAACCGTGTGATCGGGAGACGTGTTCCAATATGTCTCAGTTTTCGTCCCCTGGTACTCGGGTGCAACATTCCAGACGCTTTACTAACACTCTCCCGACTTGGAGAGTCAGTGCCTTTAACCTCCTGTTTGGCCCAGTTTGCAATTTCTGCGTAAGATGAACAGGAATAGGGAGAACCAATGAGAGACTAGCTGGAGGTGTCTGGACGGGCAAATTTAACTCTCATTTCCCACCAGGAAGAGGAATTAACCAAAGGCTCAGCGTGCCGTGCCGGAACCAGATTAGGGCCTGAAGCCATCCTGCGGTGTTGCGGCCAGCTCACGAGAAAGCGAGTTGAAGAAAGGAGCTCAGGGGCACTGTAATTCACAAACCTGCAGAGTTATAAATGACAGCTATCGTCCAAAAATATACTGAAGTAAGGCTGCCAAGAGGACTTGAAAGCGGGGCAGAATTGCAGGAAACCGATTTCAGGAGGTAGACTGGAATTGCATTTAAAGCATAGGAAAAGAGGCAGAACGTCCACAATGATGCACTTGGCCAAAAAGGGCGTATGCGTTTTTTCCTGAATATATTCAGGAAAAAACGCATACGCCCTTTTTGGCCAACCAAGCAAGCTTGCAAAGGAAATCTGCACTACAATGAAGTCTCACTTCCCCCCGCTCAAAAGGGCCATCTGAAAAAAGTGTAAAATCCAGAAAGGCAGGACAGGCCATGGAGAACTGGGAGCCTTGTTATGCTGATGGGCGGGATGTCAATTGCCAACAGCCACTCGGGAGAAGTGTATGGTGTTTCCTGAAACATCTAAAAAACAAAGCAACAGAGCCTAGGGCACTTCCACTTATGGTCCTATAGCTTAGGGAAATTAAAATCAAAAGACACAGCCACCCCAAAGGTTGGGACGGCTCTGTTTACAAGAACCTGGTTTACGGTACAAGTTCAATATCGCAGAAAGTGAAAAATGGATAAAGAAGTTGTGGTACTTACGTACAATGCAGTATCACTCAGCAATGAAATCTATGTCATCAGGCCCGTAGCAGCATAATGAGTGGATTCAGGTACGATGATTCTAACTGAAATAAGTCACACAGGAAAAGAAACATCATAAGATATCACTAATACACGGAATGTAAACTTGGCTACACAGGAACTGAATTACAAAACAGAACAGGGTCTCAAATTTAGAAAACCAACTTATGCTTGCTTAAGGGGAAAGGTGAGTTGGGGTGCTGCATAAAACCAGAGATTGAAATGAGCACAGATAAAGTTCCTTAAGCCAAATATGGAATAGACAAGAGCTACTCCTTGCTCAACGAAATGGACTCAACACCCCATATTAAATGCCTAAGAGTGTACCTGACTAGGAAGTATCTTAAAACCTATGGATTGCTATGTCTCTGAAAGAGAATCAAGTGTGTGTACAGGGGCATAAACGCAGCAGTGATAGGATTGGAGAGGTTCGGTGAGCAAATGAAGACCCTTTGAAGTCATATTGCATGGTACCCATTCCACGGGTCTCAACTCTCCAGGTTTAAGGGATTCTTCCTTCAGCTAAAACATGCATGTGGAACCCAGAGTATGATCAACCGTGTGATCGGGAGACGTGTTCCAATATGTCTCAGTTTTCGTCCCCTGGTACTCGGGTGCAACATTCCAGACGCTTTACTAACACTCTCCCGACTTGGAGAGTCAGTGCCTTTAACCTCCTGTTTGGCCCAGTTTGCAATTTCTGCGGAAGATGAACAGGAATAGGGAGAACCAATGAGAGACTAGCTGGAGGTGTCTGGACGGGCAAATTTAACTCTCATTTCCCACCAGGAAGAGGAATTAACCAAAGGCTCAGCGTGCCGTGCCGGAACCAGATTAGGGCCTGAAGCCATCCTGCGGTGTTGCGGCCAGCTCACGAGAAAGCGAGTTGAAGAAAGGAGCTCAGGGGCACTGTAATTCACAAACCTGCAGAGTTATAAATGACAGCTATCGTCCAAAAATATACTGAAGTAAGGCTGCCAAGAGGACTTGAAAGCGGGGCAGAATTGCAGGAAACCGATTTCAGGAGGTAGACTGGAATTGCATTTAAAGCATAGGAAAAGAGGCAGAACGTCCACAATGATGCACTTGGCCAAAAAGGGCGTATGCGTTTTTTCCTGAATATATTCAGGAAAAAACGCATACGCCCTTTTTGGCCAACCAAGCAAGCTTGCAAAGGAAATCTGCACTAGAGTGAAGTCTCACTTCCCCCCGGTCAAAAGGGCCATCTGAAAAAAGTGTAAAATCCAGAAAGGCAGGACAGGCCATGGAGAACTGGGAGCCTTGTTATGCTGATGGGCGGGATGTCAATTGCCAACAGCCACTCGGGAGAAGTGTATGGTGTTTCCTGAAACATCTAAAAAACAAAGCAACAGAGCCTAGGGCACTTCCACTTATGGTCCTATAGCTTAGGGAAATTAAAATCAAAAGACACAGCCACCCCAGAGGTTGGGACGGCTCTGTTTACAAGAACCTGGTTTACGGTACAAGTTCAATATCGCAGAAAGTGAAAAATGGATAAAGAAGTTGTGGTACTTACGTACAATGCAGTATCACTCAGCAATGAAATCTATGTCATCAGGCCCGTAGCAGCATAATGAGTGGATTCAGGTACGATGATTCTAACTGAAATAAGTCACACAGGAAAAGAAACATCATAAGATATCACTAATACACGGAATGTAAACTTGGCTACACAGGAACTGAATTACAAAACAGAACAGGGTCTCAAATTTAGAAACCCAACTTATGCTTGCTTAAGGGGAAAGGTGAGTTGGGGTGCTGCATAAAACCAGAGATTGAAATGAGCACAGATAAAGTTCCTTAAGCCAAATATGGAATAGACAAGAGCTACTCCTTGCTCAACGAAATGGACTCAACACCCCATATTAAATGCCTAAGAGTGTACCTGACTAGGAAGTATCTTAAAACCTATGGATTGCTATGTCTCTGAAAGAGAATCAAGTGTGTGTACAGGGGCATAAACGCAGCAGTGATAGGATTGGAGAGGTTCGGTGAGCAAATGAAGACCCTTTGAAGTCATATTGCATGGTACCCATTCCACGGGTCTCAACTCTCCAGGTTTAAGGGATTCTTGCTTCAGCTAAAACATGCATGTGGAACCCAGAGTATGATCAACCGTGTGATCGGGAGACGTGTTCCAATATGTCTCAGTTTTCGTCCCCTGGTACTCGGGTGCAACATTCCAGACGCTTTACTAACACTCTCCCGACTTGGAGAGTCAGTGCCTTTAACCTCCTGTTTGGCCCAGTTTGCAATTTCTGCGTAAGATGAACAGGAATAGGGAGAACCAATGAGAGACTAGCTGGAGGTGTCTGGACGGGCAAATTTAACTCTCATTTCCCACCAGGAAGAGGAATTAACCAAAGGCTCAGCGTGCCGTGCCGGAACCAGATTAGGGCCTGAAGCCATCCTGCGGTGTTGCGGCCAGCTCACGAGAAAGCGAGTTGAAGAAAGGAGCTCAGGGGCACTGTAATTCACAAACCTGCAGAGTTATAAATGACAGCTATCGTCCAAAAATATACTGAAGTAAGGCTGCCAAGAGGACTTGAAAGCGGGGCAGAATTGCAGGAAACCGATTTCAGGAGGTAGACTGGAATTGCATTTAAAGCATAGGAAAAGAGGCAGAACGTCCACAATGATGCACTTGGCCAAAAAGGGCGTATGCGTTTTTTCCTGAATATATTCAGGAAAAAACGCATACGCCCTTTTTGGCCAACCAAGCAAGCTTGCAAAGGAAATCTGCACTACAATGAAGTCTCACTTCCCCCCGGTCAAAAGGGCCATCTGAAAAAAGTGTAAAATCCAGAAAGGCAGGACAGGCCATGGAGAACTGGGAGCCTTGTTATGCTGATGGGCGGGATGTCAATTGCCAACAGCCACTCGGGAGAAGTGTATGGTGTTTCCTGAAACATCTAAAAAACAAAGCAACAGAGCCTAGGGCACTTCCACTTATGGTCCTATAGCTTAGGGAAATTAAAATCAAAAGACACAGCCACCCCAAAGGTTGGGACGGCTCTGTTTACAAGAACCTGGTTTACGGTACAAGTTCAATATCGCAGAAAGTGAAAAATGGATAAAGAAGTTGTGGTACTTACGTACAATGCAGTATCACTCAGCAATGAAATCTATGTCATCAGGCCCGTAGCAGCATAATGAGTGGATTCAGGTACGATGATTCTAACTGAAATAAGTCACACAGGAAAAGAAACATCATAAGATATCACTAATACACGGAATGTAAACTTGGCTACACAGGAACTGAATTACAAAACAGAACAGGGTCTCAAATTTAGAAAACCAACTTATGCTTGCTTAAGGGGAAAGGTGAGTTGGGGTGCTGCATAAAACCAGAGATTGAAATGAGCACAGATAAAGTTCCTTAAGCCAAATATGGAATAGACAAGAGCTACTCCTTGCTCAACGAAATGGACTCAACACCCCATATTAAATGCCTAAGAGTGTACCTGACTAGGAAGTATCTTAAAACCTATGGATTGCTATGTCTCTGAAAGAGAATCAAGTGTGTGTACAGGGGCATAAACGCAGCAGTGATAGGATTGGAGAGGTTCGGTGAGCAAATGAAGACCCTTTGAAGTCATATTGCATGGTACCCATTCCACGGGTCTCAACTCTCCAGGTTTAAGGGATTCTTCCTTCAGCTAAAACATGCATGTGGAACCCAGAGTATGATCAACCGTGTGATCGGGAGACGTGTTCCAATATGTCTCAGTTTTCGTCCCCTGGTACTCGGGTGCAACATTCCAGACGCTTTACTAACACTCTCCCGACTTGGAGAGTCAGTGCCTTTAACCTCCTGTTTGGCCCAGTTTGCAATTTCTGCGGAAGATGAACAGGAATAGGGAGAACCAATGACAGACTAGCTGGAGGTGTCTGGACGGGCAAATTTAACTCTCATTTCCCACCAGGAAGAGGAATTAACCAAAGGCTCAGCGTGCCGTGCCGGAACCAGATTAGGGCCTGAAGCCATCCTGCGGTGTTGCGGCCAGCTCACGAGAAAGCGAGTTGAAGAAAGGAGCTCAGGGGCACTGTAATTCACAAACCTGCAGAGTTATAAATGACAGCTATCGTCCAAAAATATACTGAAGTAAGGCTGCCAAGAGGACTTGAAAGCGGGGCAGAATTGCAGGAAACCGATTTCAGGAGGTAGACTGGAATTGCATTTAAAGCATAGGAAAAGAGGCAGAACGTCCACAATGATGCACTTGGCCAAAAAGGGCGTATGCGTTTTTTCCTGAATATATTCAGGAAAAAACGCATACGCCCTTTTTGGCCAACCAAGCAAGCTTGCAAAGGAAATCTGCACTACAGTGAAGTCTCACTTCCCCCCGGTCAAAAGGGCCATCTGAAAAAAGTGTAAAATCCAGAAAGGCAGGACAGGCCATGGAGAACTGGGAGCCTTGTTATGCTGATGGGCGGGATGTCAATTGCCAACAGCCACTCGGGAGAAGTGTATGGTGTTTCCTGAAACATCTAAAAAACAAAGCAACAGAGCCTAGGGCACTTCCACTTATGGTCCTATAGCTTAGGGAAATTAAAATCAAAAGACACAGCCACCCCAAAGGTTGGGACGGCTCTGTTTACAAGAACCTGGTTTACGGTACAAGTTCAATATCGCAGAAAGTGAAAAATGGATAAAGAAGTTGTGGTACTTACGTACAATGCAGTATCACTCAGCAATGAAATCTATGTCATCAGGCCCGTAGCAGCATAATGAGTGGATTCAGGTACGATGATTCTAACTGAAATAAGTCACACAGGAAAAGAAACATCATAAGATATCACTAATACACGGAATGTAACCTTGGCTACACAGGAACTGAATTACAAAACAGAACAGGGTCTCAAATTTAGAAACCCAACTTATGCTTGCTTAAGGGGAAAGGTGAGTTGGGGTGCTGCATAAAACCAGAGATTGAAATGAGCACAGATAAAGTTCCTTAAGCCAAATATGGAATAGACAAGAGCTACTCCTTGCTCAACGAAATGGACTCAACACCCCATATTAAATGCCTAAGAGTGTACCTGACTAGGAAGTATCTTAAAACCTATGGATTGCTATGTCTCCGAAAGAGAATCAAGTGTGTGTACAGGGGCATAAACGCAGCAGTGATAGGATTGGAGAGGTTCGGTGAGCAAATGAAGACCCTTTGAAGTCATATTGCATGGTACCCATTCCACGGGTCTCAACTCTCCAGGTTTAAGGGATTCTTCCTTCAGCTAAAACATGCATGTGGAACCCAGAGTATGATCAACCGTGTGATCGGGAGACGTGTTCCAATATGTCTCAGTTTTCGTCCCCTGGTACTCGGGTGCAACATTCCAGACGCTTTACTAACACTCTCCCGACTTGGAGAGTCAGTGCCTTTAACCTCCTGTTTGGCCCAGTTTGCAATTCCTGCGGAAGATGAACAGGAATAGGGAGAACCAATGAGAGACTAGCTGGAGGTGTCTGGACGGGCAAATTTAACTCTCATTTCCCACCAGGAAGAGGAATTAACCAAAGGCTCAGCGTGCCGTGCCGGAACCAGATTAGGGCCTGAAGCCATCCTGCGGTGTTGCGGCCAGCTCACGAGAAAGCGAGTTGAAGAAAGGAGCTCAGGGGCACTGTAATTCACAAACCTGCAGAGTTATAAATGACAGCTATCGTCCAAAAATATACTGAAGTATGGCTGCCAAGAGGACTTGAAAGCGGGGCAGAATTGCAGGAAACCGATTTCAGGAGGTAGACTGGAATTGCATTGAAAGCATAGGAAAAGAGGCAGAACGTCCACAATGATGCACTTGGCCAAAAAGGGCGTATGCGTTTTTTCCTGAATATATTCAGGAAAAAACGCATACGCCCTTTTTGGCCAACCAAGCAAGCTTGCAAAGGAAATCTGCACTACAGTGAAGTCTCACTTCCCCCCGGTCAAAAGGGCCATCTGAAAAAAGTGTAAAATCCAGAAAGGCAGGACAGGCCATGGAGAACTGGGAGCCTTGTTATGCTGATGGGCGGGATGTCAATTGCCAACAGCCACTCGGGAGAAGTGTATGGTGTTTCCTGAAACATCTAAAAAACAAAGCAACAGAGCCTAGGGCACTTCCACTTATGGTCCTATAGCTTAGGGAAATTAAAATCAAAAGACACAGCCACCCCAAAGGTTGGGACGGCTCTGTTTACAAGAACCTGGTTTACGGTACAAGTTCACTATCACAGAAAGTGAAAAATGGATAAAGAAGTTGTGGTACTTACGTACAATGCAGTATCACTCAGCAATGAAATCTATGTCATCAGGCCCGTAGCAGCATAATGAGTGGATTCAGGTACGATGATTCTAACTGAAATAAGTCACACAGGAAAAGAAACATCATAAGATATCACTAATACACGGAATGTAAACTTGGCTACACAGGAACTGAATTACAAAACAGAACAGGGTCTCAAATTTAGAAAACCAACTTATGCTTGCTTAAGGGGAAAGGTGAGTTGGGGTGCTGCATAAAACCAGAGATTGAAATGAGCACAGATAAAGTTCCTTAAGCCAAATATGGAATAGACAAGAGCTACTCCTTGCTCAACGAAATGGACTCAACACCCCATATTAAATGCCTAAGAGTGTACCTGACTAGGAAGTATCTTAAAACCTATGGATTGCTATGTCTCCGAAAGAGAATCAAGTGTGTGTACAGGGGCATAAACGCAGCAGTGATAGGATTGGAGAGGTTCGGTGAGCAAATGAAGACCCTTTGAAGTCATATTGCATGGTACCCATTCCACGGGTCTCAACTCTCCAGGTTTAAGGGATTCTTCCTTCAGCTAAAACATGCATGTGGAACCCAGAGTATGATCAACCGTGTGATCGGGAGACGTGTTCCAATATGTCTCAGTTTTCGTCCCCTGGTACTCGGGTGCAACATTCCAGACGCTTTACTAACACTCTCCCGACTTGGAGAGTCAGTGCCTTTAACCTCCTGTTTGGCCCAGTTTGCAATTCCTGCGGAAGATGAACAGGAATAGGGAGAACCAATGAGAGACTAGCTGGAGGTGTCTGGACGGGCAAATTTAACTCTCATTTCCCACCAGGAAGAGGAATTAACCAAAGGCTCAGCGTGCCGTGCCGGAACCAGATTAGGGCCTGAAGCCATCCTGCGGTGTTGCGGCCAGCTCACGAGAAAGCGAGTTGAAGAAAGGAGCTCAGGGGCACTGTAATTCACAAACCTGCAGAGTTATAAATGACAGCTATCGTCCAAAAATATACTGAAGTATGGCTGCCAAGAGGACTTGAAAGCGGGGCAGAATTGCAGGAAACCGATTTCAGGAGGTAGACTGGAATTGCATTGAAAGCATAGGAAAAGAGGCAGAACGTCCACAATGATGCACTTGGCCAAAAAGGGCGTATGCGTTTTTTCCTGAATATATTCAGGAAAAAACGCATACGCCCTTTTTGGCCAACCAAGCAAGCTTGCAAAGGAAATCTGCACTACAGTGAAGTCTCACTTCCCCCCGGTCAAAAGGGCCATCTGAAAAAAGTGTAAAATCCAGAAAGGCAGGACAGGCCATGGAGAACTGGGAGCCTTGTTATGCTGATGGGCGGGATGTCAATTGCCAACAGCCACTCGGGAGAAGTGTATGGTGTTTCCTGAAACATCTAAAAAACAAAGCAACAGAGCCTAGGGCACTTCCACTTATGGTCCTATAGCTTAGGGAAATTAAAATCAAAAGACACAGCCACCCCAAAGGTTGGGACGGCTCTGTTTACAAGAACCTGGTTTACGGTACAAGTTCACTATCACAGAAAGTGAAAAATGGATAAAGAAGTTGTGGTACTTACGTACAATGCAGTATCACTCAGCAATGAAATCTATGTCATCAGGCCCGTAGCAGCATAATGAGTGGATTCAGGTACGATGATTCTAACTGAAATAAGTCACACAGGAAAAGAAACATCATAAGATATCACTAATACACGGAATGTAAACTTGGCTACACAGGAACTGAATTACAAAACAGAACAGGGTCTCAAATTTAGAAAACCAACTTATGCTTGCTTAAGGGGAAAGGTGAGTTGGGGTGCTGCATAAAACCAGAGATTGAAATGAGCACAGATAAAGTTCCTTAAGCCAAATATGGAATAGACAAGAGCTACTCCTTGCTCAACGAAATGGACTCAACACCCCATATTAAATGCCTAAGAGTGTACCTGACTAGGAAGTATCTTAAAACCTATGGATTGCTATGTCTCTGAAAGAGAATCAAGTGTGTGTACAGGGGCATAAACGCAGCAGTGATAGGATTGGAGAGGTTCGGTGAGCAAATGAAGACCCTTTGAAGTCATATTGCATGGTACCCATTCCACGGGTCTCAACTCTCCAGGTTTAAGGGATTCTTCCTTCAGCTAAAACATGCATGTGGAACCCAGAGTATGATCAACCGTGTGATCGGGAGACGTGTTCCAATATGTCTCAGTTTTCGTCCCCTGGTACTCGGGTGCAACATTCCAGACGCTTTACTAACACTCTCCCGACTTGGAGAGTCAGTGCCTTTAACCTCCTGTTTGGCCCAGTTTGCAATTTCTGCGGAAGATGAACAGGAATAGGCAGAACCAATGACAGACTAGCTGGAGGTGTCTGGACGGGCAAATTTAACTCTCATTTCCCACCAGGAAGAGGAATTAACCAAAGGCTCAGCGTGCCGTGCCGGAACCAGATTAGGGCCTGAAGCCATCCTGCGGTGTTGCGGCCAGCTCACGAGAAAGCGAGTTGAAGAAAGGAGCTCAGGGGCACTGTAATTCACAAACCTGCAGAGTTATAAATGACAGCTATCGTCCAAAAATATACTGAAGTAAGGCTGCCAAGAGGACTTGAAAGCGGGGCAGAATTGCAGGAAACCGATTTCAGGAGGTAGACTGGAATTGCATTTAAAGCATAGGAAAAGAGGCAGAACGTCCACAATGATGCACTTGGCCAAAAAGGGCGTATGCGTTTTTTCCTGAATATATTCAGGAAAAAACGCATACGCCCTTTTTGGCCAACCAAGCAAGCTTGCAAAGGAAATCTGCACTACAATGAAGTCTCACTTCCCCCCGGTCAAAAGGGCCATCTGAAAAAAGTGTAAAATCCAGAAAGGCAGGACAGGCCATGGAGAACTGGGAGCCTTGTTATGCTGATGGGCGGGATGTCAATTGCCAACAGCCACTCGGGAGAAGTGTATGGTGTTTCCTGAAACATCTAAAAAACAAAGCAACAGAGCCTAGGGCACTTCCACTTATGGTCCTATAGCTTAGGGAAATTAAAATCAAAAGACACAGCCACCCCAAAGGTTGGGACGGCTCTGTTTACAAGAACCTGGTTTACGGTACAAGTTCAATATCGCAGAAAGTGAAAAATGGATAAAGAAGTTGTGGTACTTACGTACAATGCAGTATCACTCAGCAATGAAATCTATGTCATCAGGCCCGTAGCAGCATAATGAGTGGATTCAGGTACGATGATTCTAACTGAAATAAGTCACACAGGAAAAGAAACATCATAAGATATCACTAATACACGGAATGTAAACTTGGCTACACAGGAACTGAATTACAAAACAGAACAGGGTCTCAAATTTAGAAAACCAACTTATGCTTGCTTAAGGGGAAAGGTGAGTTGGGGTGCTGCATAAAACCAGAGATTGAAATGAGCACAGATAAAGTTCCTTAAGCCAAATATGGAATAGACAAGAGCTACTCCTTGCTCAACGAAATGGACTCAACACCCCATATTAAATGCCTAAGAGTGTACCTGACTAGGAAGTATCTTAAAACCTATGGATTGCTATGTCTCTGAAAGAGAATCAAGTGTGTGTACAGGGGCATAAACGCAGCAGTGATAGGATTGGAGAGGTTCGGTGAGCAAATGAAGACCCTTTGAAGTCATATTGCATGGTACCCATTCCACGGGTCTCAACTCTCCAGGTTTAAGGGATTCTTCCTTCAGCTAAAACATGCATGTGGAACCCAGAGTATGATCAACCGTGTGATCGGGAGACGTGTTCCAATATGTCTCAGTTTTCGTCCCCTGGTACTCGGGTGCAACATTCCAGACGCTTTACTAACACTCTCCCGACTTGGAGAGTCAGTGCCTTTAACCTCCTGTTTGGCCCAGTTTGCAATTTCTGCGGAAGATGAACAGGAATAGGGAGAACCAATGACAGACTAGCTGGAGGTGTCTGGACGGGCAAATTTAACTCTCATTTCCCACCAGGAAGAGGAATTAACCAAAGGCTCAGCGTGCCGTGCCGGAACCAGATTAGGGCCTGAAGCCATCCTGCGGTGTTGCGGCCAGCTCACGAGAAAGCGAGTTGAAGAAAGGAGCTCAGGGGCACTGTAATTCACAAACCTGCAGAGTTATAAATGACAGCTATCGTCCAAAAATATACTGAAGTAAGGCTGCCAAGAGGACTTGAAAGCGGGGCAGAATTGCAGGAAACCGATTTCAGGAGGTAGACTGGAATTGCATTTAAAGCATAGGAAAAGAGGCAGAACGTCCACAATGATGCACTTGGCCAAAAAGGGCGTATGCGTTTTTTCCTGAATATATTCAGGAAAAAACGCATACGCCCTTTTTGGCCAACCAAGCAAGCTTGCAAAGGAAATCTGCACTACAGTGAAGTCTCACTTCCCCCCGGTCAAAAGGGCCATCTGAAAAAAGTGTAAAATCCAGAAAGGCAGGACAGGCCATGGAGAACTGGGAGCCTTGTTATGCTGATGGGCGGGATGTCAATTGCCAACAGCCACTCGGGAGAAGTGTATGGTGTTTCCTGAAACATCTAAAAAACAAAGCAACAGAGCCTAGGGCACTTCCACTTATGGTCCTATAGCTTAGGGAAATTAAAATCAAAAGACACAGCCACCCCAAAGGTTGGGACGGCTCTGTTTACAAGAACCTGGTTTACGGTACAAGTTCAATATCGCAGAAAGTGAAAAATGGATAAAGAAGTTGTGGTACTTACGTACAATGCAGTATCACTCAGCAATGAAATCTATGTCATCAGGCCCGTAGCAGCATAATGAGTGGATTCAGGTACGATGATTCTAACTGAAATAAGTCACACAGGAAAAGAAACATCATAAGATATCACTAATACACGGAATGTAAACTTGGCTACACAGGAACTGAATTACAAAACAGAACAGGGTCTCAAATTTAGAAAACCAACTTATGCTTGCTTAAGGGGAAAGGTGAGTTGGGGTGCTGCATAAAACCAGAGATTGAAATGAGCACAGATAAAGTTCCTTAAGCCAAATATGGAATAGACAAGAGCTACTCCTTGCTCAACGAAATGGACTCAACACCCCATATTAAATGCCTAAGAGTGTACCTGACTAGGAAGTATCTTAAAACCTATGGATTGCTATGTCTCCGAAAGAGAATCAAGTGTGTGTACAGGGGCATAAACGCAGCAGTGATAGGATTGGAGAGGTTCGGTGAGCAAATGAAGACCCTTTGAAGTCATATTGCATGGTACCCATTCCACGGGTCTCAACTCTCCAGGTTTAAGGGATTCTTCCTTCAGCTAAAACATGCATGTGGAACCCAGAGTATGATCAACCGTGTGATCGGGAGACGTGTTCCAATATGTCTCAGTTTTCGTCCCCTGGTACTCGGGTGCAACATTCCAGACGCTTTACTAACACTCTCCCGACTTGGAGAGTCAGTGCCTTTAACCTCCTGTTTGGCCCAGTTTGCAATTCCTGCGGAAGATGAACAGGAATAGGGAGAACCAATGAGAGACTAGCTGGAGGTGTCTGGACGGGCAAATTTAACTCTCATTTCCCACCAGGAAGAGGAATTAACCAAAGGCTCAGCGTGCCGTGCCGGAACCAGATTAGGGCCTGAAGCCATCCTGCGGTGTTGCGGCCAGCTCACGAGAAAGCGAGTTGAAGAAAGGAGCTCAGGGGCACTGTAATTCACAAACCTGCAGAGTTATAAATGACAGCTATCGTCCAAAAATATACTGAAGTATGGCTGCCAAGAGGACTTGAAAGCGGGGCAGAATTGCAGGAAACCGATTTCAGGAGGTAGACTGGAATTGCATTGAAAGCATAGGAAAAGAGGCAGAACGTCCACAATGATGCACTTGGCCAAAAAGGGCGTATGCGTTTTTTCCTGAATATATTCAGGAAAAAACGCATACGCCCTTTTTGGCCAACCAAGCAAGCTTGCAAAGGAAATCTGCACTACAGTGAAGTCTCACTTCCCCCCGGTCAAAAGGGCCATCTGAAAAAAGTGTAAAATCCAGAAAGGCAGGACAGGCCATGGAGAACTGGGAGCCTTGTTATGCTGATGGGCGGGATGTCAATTGCCAACAGCCACTCGGGAGAAGTGTATGGTGTTTCCTGAAACATCTAAAAAACAAAGCAACAGAGCCTAGGGCACTTCCACTTATGGTCCTATAGCTTAGGGAAATTAAAATCAAAAGACACAGCCACCCCAAAGGTTGGGACGGCTCTGTTTACAAGAACCTGGTTTACGGTACAAGTTCACTATCACAGAAAGTGAAAAATGGATAAAGAAGTTGTGGTACTTACGTACAATGCAGTATCACTCAGCAATGAAATCTATGTCATCAGGCCCGTAGCAGCATAATGAGTGGATTCAGGTACGATGATTCTAACTGAAATAAGTCACACAGGAAAAGAAACATCATAAGATATCACTAATACACGGAATGTAAACTTGGCTACACAGGAACTGAATTACAAAACAGAACAGGGTCTCAAATTTAGAAAACCAACTTATGCTTGCTTAAGGGGAAAGGTGAGTTGGGGTGCTGCATAAAACCAGAGATTGAAATGAGCACAGATAAAGTTCCTTAAGCCAAATATGGAATAGACAAGAGCTACTCCTTGCTCAACGAAATGGACTCAACACCCCATATTAAATGCCTAAGAGTGTACCTGACTAGGAAGTATCTTAAAACCTATGGATTGCTATGTCTCCGAAAGAGAATCAAGTGTGTGTACAGGGGCATAAACGCAGCAGTGATAGGATTGGAGAGGTTCGGTGAGCAAATGAAGACCCTTTGAAGTCATATTGCATGGTACCCATTCCACGGGTCTCAACTCTCCAGGTTTAAGGGATTCTTCCTTCAGCTAAAACATGCATGTGGAACCCAGAGTATGATCAACCGTGTGATCGGGAGACGTGTTCCAATATGTCTCAGTTTTCGTCCCCTGGTACTCGGGTGCAACATTCCAGACGCTTTACTAACACTCTCCCGACTTGGAGAGTCAGTGCCTTTAACCTCCTGTTTGGCCCAGTTTGCAATTCCTGCGGAAGATGAACAGGAACAGGGAGAACCAATGAGAGACTAGCTGGAGGTGTCTGGACGGGCAAATTTAACTCTCATTTCCCACCAGGAAGAGGAATTAACCAAAGGCTCAGCGTGCCGTGCCGGAACCAGATTAGGGCCTGAAGCCATCCTGCGGTGTTGCGGCCAGCTCACGAGAAAGCGAGTTGAAGAAAGGAGCTCAGGGGCACTGTAATTCACAAACCTGCAGAGTTATAAATGACAGCTATCGTCCAAAAATATACTGAAGTATGGCTGCCAAGAGGACTTGAAAGCGGGGCAGAATTGCAGGAAACCGATTTCAGGAGGTAGACTGGAATTGCATTGAAAGCATAGGAAAAGAGGCAGAACGTCCACAATGATGCACTTGGCCAAAAAGGGCGTATGCGTTTTTTCCTGAATATATTCAGGAAAAAACGCATACGCCCTTTTTGGCCAACCAAGCAAGCTTGCAAAGGAAATCTGCACTACAGTGAAGTCTCACTTCCCCCCGGTCAAAAGGGCCATCTGAAAAAAGTGTAAAATCCAGAAAGGCAGGACAGGCCATGGAGAACTGGGAGCCTTGTTATGCTGATGGGCGGGATGTCAATTGCCAACAGCCACTCGGGAGAAGTGTATGGTGTTTCCTGAAACATCTAAAAAACAAAGCAACAGAGCCTAGGGCACTTCCACTTATGGTCCTATAGCTTAGGGAAATTAAAATCAAAAGACACAGCCACCCCAAAGGTTGGGACGGCTCTGTTTACAAGAACCTGGTTTACGGTACAAGTTCACTATCACAGAAAGTGAAAAATGGATAAAGAAGTTGTGGTACTTACGTACAATGCAGTATCACTCAGCAATGAAATCTATGTCATCAGGCCCGTAGCAGCATAATGAGTGGATTCAGGTACGATGATTCTAACTGAAATAAGTCACACAGGAAAAGAAACATCATAAGATATCACTAATACACGGAATGTAAACTTGGCTACACAGGAACTGAATTACAAAACAGAACAGGGTCTCAAATTTAGAAAACCAACTTATGCTTGCTTAAGGGGAAAGGTGAGTTGGGGTGCTGCATAAAACCAGAGATTGAAATGAGCACAGATAAAGTTCCTTAAGCCAAATATGGAATAGACAAGAGCTACTCCTTGCTCAACGAAATGGACTCAACACCCCATATTAAATGCCTAAGAGTGTACCTGACTAGGAAGTATCTTAAAACCTATGGATTGCTATGTCTCTGAAAGAGAATCAAGTGTGTGTACAGGGGCATAAACGCAGCAGTGATAGGATTGGAGAGGTTCGGTGAGCAAATGAAGACCCTTTGAAGTCATATTGCATGGTACCCATTCCACGGGTCTCAACTCTCCAGGTTTAAGGGATTCTTCCTTCAGCTAAAACATGCATGTGGAACCCAGAGTATGATCAACCGTGTGATCGGGAGACGTGTTCCAATATGTCTCAGTTTTCGTCCCCTGGTACTCGGGTGCAACATTCCAGACGCTTTACTAACACTCTCCCGACTTGGAGAGTCAGTGCCTTTAACCTCCTGTTTGGCCCAGTTTGCAATTTCTGCGGAAGATGAACAGGAATAGGCAGAACCAATGACAGACTAGCTGGAGGTGTCTGGACGGGCAAATTTAACTCTCATTTCCCACCAGGAAGAGGAATTAACCAAAGGCTCAGCGTGCCGTGCCGGAACCAGATTAGGGCCTGAAGCCATCCTGCGGTGTTGCGGCCAGCTCACGAGAAAGCGAGTTGAAGAAAGGAGCTCAGGGGCACTGTAATTCACAAACCTGCAGAGTTATAAATGACAGCTATCGTCCAAAAATATACTGAAGTAAGGCTGCCAAGAGGACTTGAAAGCGGGGCAGAATTGCAGGAAACCGATTTCAGGAGGTAGACTGGAATTGCATTTAAAGCATAGGAAAAGAGGCAGAACGTCCACAATGATGCACTTGGCCAAAAAGGGCGTATGCGTTTTTTCCTGAATATATTCAGGAAAAAACGCATACGCCCTTTTTGGCCAACCAAGCAAGCTTGCAAAGGAAATCTGCACTACAGTGAAGTCTCACTTCCCCCCGGTCAAAAGGGCCATCTGAAAAAAGTGTAAAATCCAGAAAGGCAGGACAGGCCATGGAGAACTGGGAGCCTTGTTATGCTGATGGGCGGGATGTCAATTGCCAACAGCCACTCGGGAGAAGTGTATGGTGTTTCCTGAAACATCTAAAAAACAAAGCAACAGAGCCTAGGGCACTTCCACTTATGGTCCTATAGCTTAGGGAAATTAAAATCAAAAGACACAGCCACCCCAAAGGTTGGGACGGCTCTGTTTACAAGAACCTGGTTTACGGTACAAGTTCACTATCACAGAAAGTGAAAAATGGATAAAGAAGTTGTGGTACTTACGTACAATGCAGTATCACTCAGCAATGAAATCTATGTCATCAGGCCCGTAGCAGCATAATGAGTGGATTCAGGTACGATGATTCTAACTGAAATAAGTCACACAGGAAAAGAAACATCATAAGATATCACTAATACACGGAATGTAAACTTGGCTACACAGGAACTGAATTACAAAACAGAACAGGGTCTCAAATTTAGAAAACCAACTTATGCTTGCTTAAGGGGAAAGGTGAGTTGGGGTGCTGCATAAAACCAGAGATTGAAATGAGCACAGATAAAGTTCCTTAAGCCAAATATGGAATAGACAAGAGCTACTCCTTGCTCAACGAAATGGACTCAACACCCCATATTAAATGCCTAAGAGTGTACCTGACTAGGAAGTATCTTAAAACCTATGGATTGCTATGTCTCTGAAAGAGAATCAAGTGTGTGTACAGGGGCATAAACGCAGCAGTGATAGGATTGGAGAGGTTCGGTGAGCAAATGAAGACCCTTTGAAGTCATATTGCATGGTACCCATTCCACGGGTCTCAACTCTCCAGGTTTAAGGGATTCTTCCTTCAGCTAAAACATGCATGTGGAACCCAGAGTATGATCAACCGTGTGATCGGGAGACGTGTTCCAATATGTCTCAGTTTTCGTCCCCTGGTACTCGGGTGCAACATTCCAGACGCTTTACTAACACTCTCCCGACTTGGAGAGTCAGTGCCTTTAACCTCCTGTTTGGCCCAGTTTGCAATTTCTGCGGAAGATGAACAGGAATAGGCAGAACCAATGACAGACTAGCTGGAGGTGTCTGGACGGGCAAATTTAACTCTCATTTCCCACCAGGAAGAGGAATTAACCAAAGGCTCAGCGTGCCGTGCCGGAACCAGATTAGGGCCTGAAGCCATCCTGCGGTGTTGCGGCCAGCTCACGAGAAAGCGAGTTGAAGAAAGGAGCTCAGGGGCACTGTAATTCACAAACCTGCAGAGTTATAAATGACAGCTATCGTCCAAAAATATACTGAAGTAAGGCTGCCAAGAGGACTTGAAAGCGGGGCAGAATTGCAGGAAACCGATTTCAGGAGGTAGACTGGAATTGCATTTAAAGCATAGGAAAAGAGGCAGAACGTCCACAATGATGCACTTGGCCAAAAAGGGCGTATGCGTTTTTTCCTGAATATATTCAGGAAAAAACGCATACGCCCTTTTTGGCCAACCAAGCAAGCTTGCAAAGGAAATCTGCACTACAGTGAAGTCTCACTTCCCCCCGGTCAAAAGGGCCATCTGAAAAAAGTGTAAAATCCAGAAAGGCAGGACAGGCCATGGAGAACTGGGAGCCTTGTTATGCTGATGGGCGGGATGTCAATTGCCAACAGCCACTCGGGAGAAGTGTATGGTGTTTCCTGAAACATCTAAAAAACAAAGCAACAGAGCCTAGGGCACTTCCACTTATGGTCCTATAGCTTAGGGAAATTAAAATCAAAAGACACAGCCACCCCAAAGGTTGGGACGGCTCTGTTTACAAGAACCTGGTTTACGGTACAAGTTCAATATCGCAGAAAGTGAAAAATGGATAAAGAAGTTGTGGTACTTACGTACAATGCAGTATCACTCAGCAATGAAATCTATGTCATCAGGCCCGTAGCAGCATAATGAGTGGATTCAGGTACGATGATTCTAACTGAAATAAGTCACACAGGAAAAGAAACATCATAAGATATCACTAATACACGGAATGTAACCTTGGCTACACAGGAACTGAATTACAAAACAGAACAGGGTCTCAAATTTAGAAAACCAACTTATGCTTGCTTAAGGGGAAAGGTGAGTTGGGGTGCTGCATAAAACCAGAGATTGAAATGAGCACAGATAAAGTTCCTTAAGCCAAATATGGAATAGACAAGAGCTACTCCTTGCTCAACGAAATGGACTCAACACCCCATATTAAATGCCTAAGAGTGTACCTGACTAGGAAGTATCTTAAAACCTATGGATTGCTATGTCTCTGAAAGAGAATCAAGTGTGTGTACAGGGGCATAAACGCAGCAGTGATAGGATTGGAGAGGTTCGGTGAGCAAATGAAGACCCTTTGAAGTCATATTGCATGGTACCCATTCCACGGGTCTCAACTCTCCAGGTTTAAGGGATTCTTCCTTCAGCTAAAACATGCATGTGGAACCCAGAGTATGATCAACCGTGTGATCGGGAGACGTGTTCCAATATGTCTCAGTTTTCGTCCCCTGGTACTCGGGTGCAACATTCCAGACGCTTTACTAACACTCTCCCGACTTGGAGAGTCAGTGCCTTTAACCTCCTGTTTGGCCCAGTTTGCAATTCCTGCGGAAGATGAACAGGAATAGGGAGAACCAATGACAGACTAGCTGGAGGTGTCTGGACGGGCAAATTTAACTCTCATTTCCCACCAGGAAGAGGAATTAACCAAAGGCTCAGCGTGCCGTGCCGGAACCAGATTAGGGCCTGAAGCCATCCTGCGGTGTTGCGGCCAGCTCACGAGAAAGCGAGTTGAAGAAAGGAGCTCAGGGGCACTGTAATTCACAAACCTGCAGAGTTATAAATGACAGCTATCGTCCAAAAATATACTGAAGTAAGGCTGCCAAGAGGACTTGAAAGCGGGGCAGAATTGCAGGAAACCGATTTCAGGAGGTAGACTGGAATTGCATTTAAAGCATAGGAAAAGAGGCAGAACGTCCACAATGATGCACTTGGCCAAAAAGGGCGTATGCGTTTTTTCCTGAATATATTCAGGAAAAAACGCATACGCCCTTTTTGGCCAACCAAGCAAGCTTGCAAAGGAAATCTGCACTACAGTGAAGTCTCACTTCCCCCCGGTCAAAAGGGCCATCTGAAAAAAGTGTAAAATCCAGAAAGGCAGGACAGGCCATGGAGAACTGGGAGCCTTGTTATGCTGATGGGCGGGATGTCAATTGCCAACAGCCACTCGGGAGAAGTGTATGGTGTTTCCTGAAACATCTAAAAAACAAAGCAACAGAGCCTAGGGCACTTCCACTTATGGTCCTATAGCTTAGGGAAATTAAAATCAAAAGACACAGCCACCCCAGAGGTTGGGACGGCTCTGTTTACAAGAACCTGGTTTACGGTACAAGTTCAATATCGCAGAAAGTGAAAAATGGATAAAGAAGTTGTGGTACTTACGTACAATGCAGTATCACTCAGCAATGAAATCTATGTCATCAGGCCCGTAGCAGCATAATGAGTGGATTCAGGTACGATGATTCTAACTGAAATAAGTCACACAGGAAAAGAAACATCATAAGATATCACTAATACACGGAATGTAAACTTGGCTACACAGGAACTGAATTACAAAACAGAACAGGGTCTCAAATTTAGAAAACCAACTTATGCTTGCTTAAGGGGAAAGGTGAGTTGGGGTGCTGCATAAAACCAGAGATTGAAATGAGCACAGATAAAGTTCCTTAAGCCAAATATGGAATAGACAAGAGCTACTCCTTGCTCAACGAAATGGACTCAACACCCCATATTAAATGCCTAAGAGTGTACCTGACTAGGAAGTATCTTAAAACCTATGGATTGCTATGTCTCTGAAAGAGAATCAAGTGTGTGTACAGGGGCATAAACGCAGCAGTGATAGGATTGGAGAGGTTCGGTGAGCAAATGAAGACCCTTTGAAGTCATATTGCATGGTACCCATTCCACGGGTCTCAACTCTCCAGGTTTAAGGGATTCTTCCTTCAGCTAAAACATGCATGTGGAACCCAGAGTATGATCAACCGTGTGATCGGGAGATGTGTTCCAATATGTCTCAGTTTTCGTCCCCTGGTACTCGGGTGCAACATTCCAGACGCTTTACTAACACTCTCCCGACTTGGAGAGTCAGTGCCTTTAACCTCCTGTTTGGCCCAGTTTGCAATTTCTGCGGAAGATGAACAGGAATAGGCAGAACCAATGACAGACTAGCTGGAGGTGTCTGGACGGGCAAATTTAACTCTCATTTCCCACCAGGAAGAGGAATTAACCAAAGGCTCAGCGTGCCGTGCCGGAACCAGATTAGGGCCTGAAGCCATCCTGCGGTGTTGCGGCCAGCTCACGAGAAAGCGAGTTGAAGAAAGGAGCTCAGGGGCACTGTAATTCACAAACCTGCAGAGTTATAAATGACAGCTATCGTCCAAAAATATACTGAAGTAAGGCTGCCAAGAGGACTTGAAAGCGGGGCAGAATTGCAGGAAACCGATTTCAGGAGGTAGACTGGAATTGCATTTAAAGCATAGGAAAAGAGGCAGAACGTCCACAATGATGCACTTGGCCAAAAAGGGCGTATGCGTTTTTTCCTGAATATATTCAGGAAAAAACGCATACGCCCTTTTTGGCCAACCAAGCAAGCTTGCAAAGGAAATCTGCACTACAGTGAAGTCTCACTTCCCCCCGGTCAAAAGGGCCATCTGAAAAAAGTGTAAAATCCAGAAAGGCAGGACAGGCCATGGAGAACTGGGAGCCTTGTTATGCTGATGGGCGGGATGTAAATTGCCAACAGCCAATCGGGAGAAGTGTATGGTGTTTCCTGAAACAGCTAAAAAACAAAGCAACAGAGCCTAGGGCACTTCCACTTATGGTCCTATAGCTTAGGGAAATTAAAATCAAAAGACACAGCCACCCCAAAGGTTGGGACGGCTCTGTTTACAAGAACCTGGTTTACGGTACAAGTTCACTATCACAGAAAGTGAAAAATGGATAAAGAAGTTGTGGTACTTACGTACAATGCAGTATCACTCAGCAATGAAATCTATGTCATCAGGCCCGTAGCAGCATAATGAGTGGATTCAGGTACGATGATTCTAACTGAAATAAGTCACACAGGAAAAGAAACATCATAAGATATCACTAATACACGGAATGTAAACTTGGCTACACAGGAACTGAATTACAAAACAGAACAGGGTCTCAAATTTAGAAAACCAACTTATGCTTGCTTAAGGGGAAAGGTGAGTTGGGGTGCTGCATAAAACCAGAGATTGAAATGAGCACAGATAAAGTTCCTTAAGCCAAATATGGAATAGACAAGAGCTACTCCTTGCTCAACGAAATGGACTCAACACCCCATATTAAATGCCTAAGAGTGTACCTGACTAGGAAGTATCTTAAAACCTATGGATTGCTATGTCTCTGAAAGAGAATCAAGTGTGTGTACAGGGGCATAAACGCAGCAGTGATAGGATTGGAGAGGTTCGGTGAGCAAATGAAGACCCTTTGAAGTCATATTGCATGGTACCCATTCCACGGGTCTCAACTCTCCAGGTTTAAGGGATTCTTCCTTCAGCTAAAACATGCATGTGGAACCCAGAGTATGATCAACCGTGTGATCGGGAGACGTGTTCCAATATGTCTCAGTTTTCGTCCCCTGGTACTCGGGTGCAACATTCCAGACGCTTTACTAACACTCTCCCGACTTGGAGAGTCAGTGCCTTTAACCTCCTGTTTGGCCCAGTTTGCAATTTCTGCGGAAGATGAACAGGAATAGGCAGAACCAATGACAGACTAGCTGGAGGTGTCTGGACGGGCAAATTTAACTCTCATTTCCCACCAGGAAGAGGAATTAACCAAAGGCTCAGCGTGCCGTGCCGGAACCAGATTAGGGCCTGAAGCCATCCTGCGGTGTTGCGGCCAGCTCACGAGAAAGCGAGTTGAAGAAAGGAGCTCAGGGGCACTGTAATTCACAAACCTGCAGAGTTATAAATGACAGCTATCGTCCAAAAATATACTGAAGTAAGGCTGCCAAGAGGACTTGAAAGCGGGGCAGAATTGCAGGAAACCGATTTCAGGAGGTAGACTGGAATTGCATTTAAAGCATAGGAAAAGAGGCAGAACGTCCACAATGATGCACTTGGCCAAAAAGGGCGTATGCGTTTTTTCCTGAATATATTCAGGAAAAAACGCATACGCCCTTTTTGGCCAACCAAGCAAGCTTGCAAAGGAAATCTGCACTACAGTGAAGTCTCACTTCCCCCCGGTCAAAAGGGCCATCTGAAAAAAGTGTAAAATCCAGAAAGGCAGGACAGGCCATGGAGAACTGGGAGCCTTGTTATGCTGATGGGCGGGATGTCAATTGCCAACAGCCACTCGGGAGAAGTGTATGGTGTTTCCTGAAACATCTAAAAAACAAAGCAACAGAGCCTAGGGCACTTCCACTTATGGTCCTATAGCTTAGGGAAATTAAAATCAAAAGACACAGCCACCCCAAAGGTTGGGACGGCTCTGTTTACAAGAACCTGGTTTACGGTACAAGTTCAATATCGCAGAAAGTGAAAAATGGATAAAGAAGTTGTGGTACTTACGTACAATGCAGTATCACTCAGCAATGAAATCTATGTCATCAGGCCCGTAGCAGCATAATGAGTGGATTCAGGTACGATGATTCTAACTGAAATAAGTCACACAGGAAAAGAAACATCATAAGATATCACTAATACACGGAATGTAACCTTGGCTACACAGGAACTGAATTACAAAACAGAACAGGGTCTCAAATTTAGAAAACCAACTTATGCTTGCTTAAGGGGAAAGGTGAGTTGGGGTGCTGCATAAAACCAGAGATTGAAATGAGCACAGATAAAGTTCCTTAAGCCAAATATGGAATAGACAAGAGCTACTCCTTGCTCAACGAAATGGACTCAACACCCCATATTAAATGCCTAAGAGTGTACCTGACTAGGAAGTATCTTAAAACCTATGGATTGCTATGTCTCTGAAAGAGAATCAAGTGTGTGTACAGGGGCATAAACGCAGCAGTGATAGGATTGGAGAGGTTCGGTGAGCAAATGAAGACCCTTTGAAGTCATATTGCATGGTACCCATTCCACGGGTCTCAACTCTCCAGGTTTAAGGGATTCTTCCTTCAGCTAAAACATGCATGTGGAACCCAGAGTATGATCAACCGTGTGATCGGGAGACGTGTTCCAATATGTCTCAGTTTTCGTCCCCTGGTACTCGGGTGCAACATTCCAGACGCTTTACTAACACTCTCCCGACTTGGAGAGTCAGTGCCTTTAACCTCCTGTTTGGCCCAGTTTGCAATTCCTGCGGAAGATGAACAGGAATAGGGAGAACCAATGACAGACTAGCTGGAGGTGTCTGGACGGGCAAATTTAACTCTCATTTCCCACCAGGAAGAGGAATTAACCAAAGGCTCAGCGTGCCGTGCCGGAACCAGATTAGGGCCTGAAGCCATCCTGCGGTGTTGCGGCCAGCTCACGAGAAAGCGAGTTGAAGAAAGGAGCTCAGGGGCACTGTAATTCACAAACCTGCAGAGTTATAAATGACAGCTATCGTCCAAAAATATACTGAAGTAAGGCTGCCAAGAGGACTTGAAAGCGGGGCAGAATTGCAGGAAACCGATTTCAGGAGGTAGACTGGAATTGCATTTAAAGCATAGGAAAAGAGGCAGAACGTCCACAATGATGCACTTGGCCAAAAAGGGCGTATGCGTTTTTTCCTGAATATATTCAGGAAAAAACGCATACGCCCTTTTTGGCCAACCAAGCAAGCTTGCAAAGGAAATCTGCACTACAGTGAAGTCTCACTTCCCCCCGGTCAAAAGGGCCATCTGAAAAAAGTGTAAAATCCAGAAAGGCAGGACAGGCCATGGAGAACTGGGAGCCTTGTTATGCTGATGGGCGGGATGTCAATTGCCAACAGCCACTCGGGAGAAGTGTATGGTGTTTCCTGAAACATCTAAAAAACAAAGCAACAGAGCCTAGGGCACTTCCACTTATGGTCCTATAGCTTAGGGAAATTAAAATCAAAAGACACAGCCACCCCAGAGGTTGGGACGGCTCTGTTTACAAGAACCTGGTTTACGGTACAAGTTCAATATCCGCAGAAACTGAAAAATGGATAAAGAAGTTGTGGTACTTACGTACAATGCAGTATCACTCAGCAATGAAATCTATGTCATCAGGCCCGTAGCAGCATAATGAGTGGATTCAGGTACGATGATTCTAACTGAAATAAGTCACACAGGAAAAGAAACATCATAAGATATCACTAATACACGGAATGTAACCTTGGCTACACAGGAACTGAATTACAAAACAGAACAGGGTCTCAAATTTAGAAACCCAACTTATGCTTGCTTAAGGGGAAAGGTGAGTTGGGGTGCTGCATAAAACCAGAGATTGAAATGAGCACAGATAAAGTTCCTTAAGCCAAATATGGAATAGACAAGAGCTACTCCTTGCTCAACGAAATGGACTCAACACCCCATATTAAATGCCTAAGAGTGTACCTGACTAGGAAGTATCTTAAAACCTATGGATTGCTATGTCTCTGAAAGAGAATCAAGTGTGTGTACAGGGGCATAAACGCAGCAGTGATAGGATTGGAGAGGTTCGGTGAGCAAATGAAGACCCTTTGAAGTCATATTGCATGGTACCCATTCCACGGGTCTCAACTCTCCAGGTTTAAGGTATTCTTCCTTCAGCTAAAACATGCATGTGGAACCCAGAGTATGATCAACCGTGTGATCGGGAGACGTGTTCCAATATGTCTCAGTTTTCGTCCCCTGGTACTCGGGTGCAACATTCCAGACGCTTTACTAACACTCTCCCGACTTGGAGAGTCAGTGCCTTTAACCTCCTGTTTGGCCCAGTTTGCAATTTCTGCGGAAGATGAACAGGAATAGGGAGAACCAATGAGAGACTAGCTGGAGGTGTCTGGACGGGCAAATTTAACTCTCATTTCCCACCAGGAAGAGGAATTAACCAAAGGCTCAGCGTGCCGTGCCGGAACCAGATTAGGGCCTGAAGCCATCCTGCGGTGTTGCGGCCAGCTCACGAGAAAGCGAGTTGAAGAAAGGAGCTCAGGGGCACTGTAATTCACAAACCTGCAGAGTTATAAATGACAGCTATCGTCCAAAAATATACTGAAGTAAGGCTGCCAAGAGGACTTGAAAGCGGGGCAGAATTGCAGGAAACCGATTTCAGGAGGTAGACTGGAATTGCATTTAAAGCATAGGAAAAGAGGCAGAACGTCCACAATGATGCACTTGGCCAAAAAGGGCGTATGCGTTTTTTCCTGAATATATTCAGGAAAAAACGCATACGCCCTTTTTGGCCAACCAAGCAAGCTTGCAAAGGAAATCTGCACTACAATGAAGTCTCACTTCCCCCCGGTCAAAAGGGCCATCTGAAAAAAGTGTAAAATCCAGAAAGGCAGGACAGGCCATGGAGAACTGGGAGCCTTGTTATGCTGATGGGCGGGATGTAAATTGCCAACAGCCACTCCGGAGAAGTGTATGGTGTTTCCTGAAACAGCTAAAAAACAAAGCAACAGAGCCTAGGGCACTTCCACTTATGGTCCTATAGCTTAGGGAAATTAAAATCAAAAAGACACAGCCACCCCAAAGGTTGGGACGGCTCTGTTTACAAGAACCTGGTTTACGGTACAAGATCAATATCGCAGAAACTGAAAAATGGATAAAGAAGTTGTGGTACTTACGTACAATGCAGTATCACTCAGCAATGAAATCTATGTCATCAGGCCCGTAGCAGCATAATGAGTGGATTCAGGTACGATGATTCTAACTGAAATAAGTCACACAGGAAAAGAAACATCATAAGATATCACTAATACACGGAATGTAACCTTGGCTACACAGGAACTGAATTACAAAACAGAACAGGGTCTCAAATTTAGAAACCCAACTTATGCTTGCTTAAGGGGAAAGGTGAGTTGGGGTGCTGCATAAAACCAGAGATTGAAATGAGCACAGATAAAGTTCCTTAAGCCAAATATGGAATAGACAAGAGCTACTCCTTGCTCAACGAAATGGACTCAACACCCCATATTAAATGCCTAAGAGTGTACCTGACTAGGAAGTATCTTAAAACCTATGGATTGCTATGTCTCTGAAAGAGAATCAAGTGTGTGTACAGGGGCATAAACGCAGCAGTGATAGGATTGGAGAGGTTCGGTGAGCAAATGAAGACCCTTTGAAGTCATATTGCATGGTACCCATTCCACGGGTCTCAACTCTCCAGGTTTAAGGGATTCTTCCTTCAGCTAAAACATGCATGTGGAACCCAGAGTATGATCAACCGTGTGATCGGGAGACGTGTTCCAATATGTCTCAGTTTTCGTCCCCTGGTACTCGGGTGCAACATTCCAGACGCTTTACTAACACTCTCCCGACTTGGAGAGTCAGTGCCTTTAACCTCCTGTTTGGCCCAGTTTGCAATTTCTGCGGAAGATGAACAGGAATAGGGAGAACCAATGACAGACTAGCTGGAGGTGTCTGGACGGGCAAATTTAACTCTCATTTCCCACCAGGAAGAGGAATTAACCAAAGGCTCAGCGTGCCGTGCCGGAACCAGATTAGGGCCTGAAGCCATCCTGCGGTGTTGCGGCCAGCTCACGAGAAAGCGAGTTGAAGAAAGGAGCTCAGGGGCACTGTAATTCACAAACCTGCAGAGTTATAAATGACAGCTATCGTCCAAAAATATACTGAAGTAAGGCTGCCAAGAGGACTTGAAAGCGGGGCAGAATTGCAGGAAACCGATTTCAGGAGGTAGACTGGAATTGCATTTAAAGCATAGGAAAAGAGGCAGAACGTCCACAATGATGCACTTGGCCAAAAAGGGCGTATGCGTTTTTTCCTGAATATATTCAGGAAAAAACGCATACGCCCTTTTTGGCCAACCAAGCAAGCTTGCAAAGGAAATCTGCACTACAATGAAGTCTCACTTCCCCCCGGTCAAAAGGGCCATCTGAAAAAAGTGTAAAATCCAGAAAGGCAGGACAGGCCATGGAGAACTGGGAGCCTTGTTATGCTGATGGGCGGGATGTAAATTGCCAACAGCCACTCCGGAGAAGTGTATGGTGTTTCCTGAAACAGCTAAAAAACAAAGCAACAGAGCCTAGGGCACTTCCACTTATGGTCCTATAGCTTAGGGAAATTAAAATCAAAAAGACACAGCCACCCCAAAGGTTAGGACGGCTCTGTTTACAAGAACCTGGTTTACGGTACAAGTTCAATATCGCAGAAAGTGAAAAATGGATAAAGAAGTTGTGGTACTTACGTACAATGCAGTATCACTCAGCAATGAAATCTATGTCATCAGGCCCGTAGCAGCATAATGAGTGGATTCAGGTACGATGATTCTAACTGAAATAAGTCACACAGGAAAAGAAACATCATAAGATATCACTAATACACGGAATGTAACCTTGGCTACACAGGAACTGAATTACAAAACAGAACAGGGTCTCAAATTTAGAAACCCAACTTATGCTTGCTTAAGGGGAAAGGTGAGTTGGGGTGCTGCATAAAACCAGAGATTGAAATGAGCACAGATAAAGTTCCTTAAGCCAAATATGGAATAGACAAGAGCTACTCCTTGCTCAACGAAATGGACTCAACACCCCATATTAAATGCCTAAGAGTGTACCTGACTAGGAAGTATCTTAAAACCTATGGATTGCTATGTCTCCAAAAGAGAATCAAGCGTGTGTACAGGGGCATAAACGCAGCAGTGATAGGATTGGAGAGGTTCGGTGAGCAAATGAAGACCCTTTGAAGTCATATTGCATGGTACCCATTCCACGGGTCTCAACTCTCCAGGTTTAAGGTATTCTTCCTTCAGCTAAAACATGCATGTGGAACTCAGAGTATGATCAACCGTGTGATCGGGAGACGTGTTCCAATATGTCTCAGTTTTCGTCCCCTGGTACTCGGGTGCAACATTCCAGACGCTTTACTAACACTCTCCCGACTTGGAGAGTCAGTGCCTTTAACCTCCTGTTTGGCCCAGTTTGCAATTTCTGCGGAAGATGAACAGGAATAGGGAGAACCAATGAGAGACTAGCTGGAGGTGTCTGGACGGGCAAATTTAACTCTCATTTCCCACCAGGAAGAGGAATTAACCAAAGGCTCAGCGTGCCGTGCTGGAACCAGATTAGGGCCTGAAGCCATCCTGCGGTGTTGCGGCCAGCTCACGAGAAAGCGAGTTGAAGAAAGGAGCTCAGGGGCACTGTAATTCACAAACCTGCAGAGTTATAAATGACAGCTATCGTCCAAAAATATACTGAAGTAAGGCTGCCAAGAGGACTTGAAAGCGGGGCAGAATTGCAGGAAACCGATTTCAGGAGGTAGACTGGAATTGCATTTAAAGCATAGGAAAAGAGGCAGAACGTCCACAATGATGCACTTGGCCAAAAAGGGCGTATGCGTTTTTTCCTGAATATATTCAGGAAAAAACGCATACGCCCTTTTTGGCCAACCAAGCAAGCTTGCAAAGGAAATCTGCACTACAATGAAGTCTCACTTCCCCCCGGTCAAAAGGGCCATCTGAAAAAAGTGTAAAATCCAGAAAGGCAGGACAGGCCATGGAGAACTGGGAGCCTTGTTATGCTGATGGGCGGGATGTAAATTGCCAACAGCCAATCGGGAGAAGTGTATGGTGTTTCCTGAAACAGCTAAAAAACAAAGCAAAAGAGCCTAGGGCACTTCCACTTATGGTCCTATAGCTTAGGGAAATTAAAATCAAAAGACACAGCCACCCCAAAGGTTGGGACGGCTCTGTTTACAAGAACCTGGTTTATGGTACAAGTTCAATATCACAGAAAGTGAAAAATGGATAAAGAAGTTGTGGTACTTACGTACAATGCAGTATCACTCAGCAATGAAATCTATGTCATCAGGTCCGTAGCAGCATAATGAGTGGATTCAGGTACGATGATTCTAACTGAAATAAGTCACACAGGAAAAGAAACATCATAAGATATCACTAATACACGGAATGTAAACTTGGCTACACAGGAACTGAATTACAAAACAGAACAGGGTCTCAAATTTAGAAACCAAACTTATGCTTGCTTAAGGGGAAAGGTGAGTTGGGGTGCTGCATAAAACCAGAGATTGAAATGAGCACAGATAAAGTTCCTTAAGCCAAATATGGAATAGACAAGAGCTACTCCTTGCTCAACGAAATGGACTCAACACCCCATATTAAATGCCTAAGAGTGTACCTGACTAGGAAGTATCTTAAAACCTATGGATTGCTATGTCTCTGAAAGAGAATCAAGTGTGTGTACAGGGGCATAAACGCAGCAGTGATAGGATTGGAGAGGTTCGGTGAGCAAATGAAGACCCTTTGAAGTCATATTGCATGGTACCCATTCCACGGGTCTCAACTCTCCAGGTTTAAGGGATTCTTCCTTCAGCTAAAACATGCATGTGGAACCCAGAGTATGATCAACCGTGTGATCGGGAGACGTGTTCCAATATGTCTCAGTTTTCGTCCCCTGGTACTCGGGTGCAACATTCCAGACGCTTTACTAACACTCTCCCGACTTGGAGAGTCAGTGCCTTTAACCTCCTGTTTGGCCCAGTTTGCAATTTCTGCGGAAGATGAACAGGAATAGGGAGAACCAATGACAGACCAGCTGGAGGTGTCTGGACGGGCAAATTTAACTCTCATTTCCCACCAGGAAGAGGAATTAACCAAAGGCTCAGCGTGCCGTGCCGGAACCAGATTAGGGCCTGAAGCCATCCTGCGGGGTTGCGGCCAGCTCACGAGAAAGCGAGTTGAAGAAAGTAGCTCAGGGGCACTGTAATTCACAAACCTGCAGAGTTATAAATGACAGCTATCGTCCAAAAATATACTGAAGTAAGGCTGCCAAGAGGACTTGAAAGCGGGGCAGAATTGCAGGAAACCGATTTCAGGAGGTAGACTGGAATTGCATTTAAAGCATAGGAAAAGAGGCAGAACGTCCACAATGATGCACTTGGCCAAAAAGGGCGTATGCGTTTTTTCCTGAATATATTCAGGAAAAAACGCATACGCCCTTTTTGGCCAACCAAGCAAGCTTGCAAAGGAAATCTGCACTACAATGAAGTCTCACTTCCCCCCGGTCAAAAGGGCCATCTGAAAAAAGTGTAAAATCCAGAAAGGCAGGACAGGCCATGGAGAACTGGGAGCCTTGTTATGCTGATGGGCGGGATGTAAATTGCCAACAGCCACTCGGGAGAAGTGTATGGTGTTTCCTGAAACAGCTAAAAAACAAAGCAACAGAGCCTAGGGCACTTCCACTTATGGTCCTATAGCTTAGGGAAATTAAAATCAAAAAGACACAGCCACCCCAAAGGTTGGGACGGCTCTGTTTACAAGAACCTGGTTTACGGTACAAGTTCAATATCGCAGAAACTGAAAAATGGATAAAGAAGTTGTGGTACTTACGTACAATGCTGTATCACTCAGCAATGAAATCTATGTCATCAGGCCCGTAGCAGCATAATGAGTGGATTCAGGTACGATGATTCTAACTGAAATAAGTCACACAGAAAAAGAAACATCATAAGATATCACTAATAGACGGAATGTAAACTTGGCTACACAGGAACTGAATTACAAAACAGAACAGGGTCTCAAATTTAGAAAACCAACTTATGCTTGCTTAAGGGGAAAGGTGAGTTGGGGTGCTGCATAAAACCAGAGATTGAAATGAGCACAGATAAAGTTCCTTAAGCCAAATATGGAATAGACAAGAGCTACTCCTTGCTCAACGAAATGGACTCAACACCCCATATTAAATGCCTAAGAGTGTACCTGACTAGGAAGTATCTTAAAACCTATGGATTGCTATGTCTCTGAAAGAGAATCAAGTGTGTGTACAGGGACATAAACGCAGCAGTGATAGGATTGGAGAGGTTCGGTGAGCAAATGAAGACCCTTTGAAGTCATATTGCATGGTACCCATTCCACGGGTCTCAACTCTCCAGGTTTAAGGTATTCTTCCTTCAGCTAAAACATGCATGTGGAACCCAGAGTATGATCAACCGTGTGATCGGGAGACGTGTTCCAATATGTCTCAGTTTTCGTCCCCTGGTACTCGGGTGCAACATTCCAGACACTTTACTAACACTCTCCCGACTTGGAGAGTCAGTGCCTTTAACCTCCTGTTTGGCCCAGTTTGCAATTCCTGTGGAAGATGAACAGGAATAGGGAGAACCAATGACAGACTAGATGGAGGTGTCTGGACGGGCAAATTTAACTCTCATTTCCCACCAGGAAGAGGAATTAACCAAAGGCTCAGCGTGCCGTGCCGGAACCAGATTAGGGCCTGAAGCCATCCTGCGGTGTTGCGGCCAGCTCACGAGAAAGCGAGTTGAAGAAAGGAGCTCAGGGGCACTGTAATTCACAAACCTGCAGAGTTATAAATGACAGCTATCGTCCAAAAATATACTGAAGTAAGGCTGCCAAGAGGACTTGAAAGCGGGGCAGAATTGCAGGAAACCGATTTCAGGAGGTAGACTGGAATTGCATTTAAAGCATAGGAAAAGAGGCAGAACGTCCACAATGATGCACTTGGCCAAAAAGGGCGTATGCGTTTTTTCCTGAATATATTCAGGAAAAAACGCATACGCCCTTTTTGGCCAACCAAGCAAGCTTGCAAAGGAAATCTGCACTACAATGAAGTCTCACTTCCCCCCGGTCAAAAGGGCCATCTGAAAAAAGTGTAAAATCCAGAAAGGCAGGACAGGCCATGGAGAACTGGGAGCCTTGTTATGCTGATGGGCGGGATGTAAATTGCCAACAGCCACTCGGGAGAAGTGTATGGTGTTTCCTGAAACATCTAAAAAACAAAGCAACAGAGCCTAGGGCACTTCCACTTATGGTCCTATAGCTTAGGGAAATTAAAATCAAAAGACACAGCCACCCCAAATGTTGGGACGGCTCTGTTTACAAGAACCTGGTTTACGGTACAAGTTCAATATCGCAGAAACTGAAAAATGGATAAAGAAGTTGTGGTACTTACGTACAATGCAGTATCACTCAGCAATGAAATCTATGTCATCAGGCCCGTAGCAGCATAATGAGTGGATTCAGGTACGATGATTCTAACTGAAATAAGTCACACAGGAAAAGAAACATCATAAGATATCACTAATACACGGAATGTAAACTTGGCTACACAGGAACTGAATTACAAAACAGAACAGGGTCTCAAATTTAGAAAACCAACTTATGCTTGCTTAAGGGGAAAGGTGAGTTGGGGTGCTGCATAAAACCAGAGATTGAAATGAGCACAGATAAAGTTCCTTAAGCCAAATATGGAATAGACAAGAGCTACTCCTTGCTCAACGAAATGGACTCAACACCCCATATTAAATGCCTAAGAGTGTACCTGACTAGGAAGTATCTTAAAACCTATGGATTGCTATGTCTCTGAAAGAGAATCAAGTGTGTGTACAGGGGCATAAACGCAGCAGTGATAGGATTGGAGAGGTTCGGTGAGCAAATGAAGACCCTTTGAAGTCATATTGCATGGTACCCATTCCACGGGTCTCAACTCTCCAGGTTTAAGGTATTCTTCCTTCAGCTAAAACATGCATGTGGAACCCAGAGTATGATCAACCGTGTGATCGGGAGACGTGTTCCAATATGTCTCAGTTTTCGTCCCCTGGTACTCGGGTGCAACATTCCAGACGCTTTACTAACACTCTCCCGACTTGGAGAGTCAGTGCCTTTAACCTCCTGTTTGGCCCAGTTTGCAATTCCTGTGGAAGATGAACAGGAATAGGGAGAACCAATGACAGACTAGCTGGAGGTGTCTGGACGGGCAAATTTAACTCTCATTTCCCACCAGGAAGAGGAATTAACCAAAGGCTCAGCGTGCCGTGCCGGAACCAGATTAGGGCCTGAAGCCATCCTGCGGTGTTGCGGCCAGCTCACGAGAAAGCGAGTTGAAGAAAGGAGCTCAGGGGCACTGTAATTCACAAACCTGCAGAGTTATAAATGACAGCTATCGTCCAAAAATATACTGAAGTAAGGCTGCCAAGAGGACTTGAAAGCGGGGCAGAATTGCAGGAAACCGATTTCAGGAGGTAGACTGGAATTGCATTTAAAGCATAGGAAAAGAGGCAGAACGTCCACAATGATGCACTTGGCCAAAAAGGGCGTATGCGTTTTTTCCTGAATATATTCAGGAAAAAACGCATACGCCCTTTTTGGCCAACCAAGCAAGCTTGCAAAGGAAATCTGCACTACAATGAAGTCTCACTTCCCCCCGGTCAAAAGGGCCATCTGAAAAAAGTGTAAAATCCAGAAAGGCAGGACAGGCCATGGAGAACTGGGAGCCTTGTTATGCTGATGGGCGGGATGTAAATTGCCAACAGCCACTCGGGAGAAGTGTATGGTGTTTCCTGAAACATCTAAAAAACAAAGCAACAGAGCCTAGGGCACTTCCACTTATGGTCCTATAGCTTAGGGAAATTAAAATCAAAAGACACAGCCACCCCAAATGTTGGGACGGCTCTGTTTACAAGAACCTGGTTTACGGTACAAGTTCAATATCGCAGAAACTGAAAAATGGATAAAGAAGTTGTGGTACTTACGTACAATGCAGTATCACTCAGCAATGAAATCTATGTCATCAGGCCCGTAGCAGCATAATGAGTGGATTCAGGTACGATGATTCTAACTGAAATAAGTCACACAGGAAAAGAAACATCATAAGATATCACTAATACACGGAATGTAAACTTGGCTACACAGGAACTGAATTACAAAACAGAACAGGGTCTCAAATTTAGAAAACCAACTTATGCTTGCTTAAGGGGAAAGGTGAGTTGGGGTGCTGCATAAAACCAGAGATTGAAATGAGCACAGATAAAGTTCCTTAAGCCAAATATGGAATAGACAAGAGCTACTCCTTGCTCAACGAAATGGACTCAACACCCCATATTAAATGCCTAAGAGTGTACCTGACTAGGAAGTATCTTAAAACCTATGGATTGCTATGTCTCTGAAAGAGAATCAAGTGTGTGTACAGGGGCATAAACGCAGCAGTGATAGGATTGGAGAGGTTCGGTGAGCAAATGAAGACCCTTTGAAGTCATATTGCATGGTACCCATTCCACGGGTCTCAACTCTCCAGGTTTAAGGTATTCTTCCTTCAGCTAAAACATGCATGTGGAACCCAGAGTATGATCAACCGTGTGATCGGGAGACGTGTTCCAATATGTCTCAGTTTTCGTCCCCTGGTACTCGGGTGCAACATTCCAGACGCTTTACTAACACTCTCCCGACTTGGAGAGTCAGTGCCTTTAAACTCCTGTTTGGCCCAGTTTGCAATTCCTGTGGAAGATGAACAGGAATAGGGAGAACCAATGACAGACTAGCTGGAGGTGTCTGGACGGGCAAATTTAACTCTCATTTCCCACCAGGAAGAGGAATTAACCAAAGGCTCAGCGTGCCGTGCCGGAACCAGATTAGGGCCTGAAGCCATCCTGCGGTGTTGCGGCCAGCTCACGAGAAAGCGAGTTGAAGAAAGGAGCTCAGGGGCACTGTAATTCACAAACCTGCAGAGTTATAAATGACAGCTATCGTCCAAAAATATACTGAAGTAAGGCTGCCAAGAGGACTTGAAAGCGGGGCAGAATTGCAGGAAACCGATTTCAGGAGGTAGACTGGAATTGCATTGAAAGCATAGGAAAAGAGGCAGAACGTCCACAATGATGCACTTGGCCAAAAAGGGCGTATGCGTTTTTTCCTGAATATATTCAGGAAAAAACGCATACGCCCTTTTTGGCCAACCAAGCAAGCTTGCAAAGGAAATCTGCACTACAATGAAGTCTCACTTCCCCCCGGTCAAAAGGGCCATCTGAAAAAAGTGTAAAATCCAGAAAGGCAGGACAGGCCATGGAGAACTGGGAGCCTTGTTATGCTGATGGGCGGGATGTAAATTGCCAACAGCCAATCGGGAGAAGTGTATGGTGTTTCCTGAAACAGCTAAAAAACAAAGCAAAAGAGCCTAGGGCACTTCCACTTATGGTCCTATAGCTTAGGGAAATTAAAATCAAAAGACACAGCCACCCCAAAGGTTGGGACGGCTCTGTTTACAAGAACCTGGTTTATGGTACAAGTTCAATATCACAGAAAGTGAAAAATGGATAAAGAAGTTGTGGTACTTACGTACAATGCAGTATCACTCAGCAATGAAATCTATGTCATCAGGCCCGTAGCAGCATAATGAGTGGATTCAGGTACGATGATTCTAACTGAAATAAGTCACACAGGAAAAGAAACATCATAAGATATCACTAATACACGGAATGTAAACTTGGCTACACAGGAACTGAATTACAAAACAGAACAGGGTCTCAAATTTAGAAACCCAACTTATGCTTGCTTAAGGGGAAAGGTGAGTTGGGGTGCTGCATAAAACCAGAGATTGAAATGAGCACAGATAAAGTTCCTTAAGCCAAATATGGAATAGACAAGAGCTACTCCTTGCTCAACGAAATGGACTCAACACCCCATATTAAATGCCTAAGAGTGTACCTGACTAGGAAGTATCTTAAAACCTATGGATTGCTATGTCTCTGAAAGAGAATCAAGTGTGTGTACAGGGGCATAAACGCAGCAGTGATAGGATTGGAGAGGTTCGGTGAGCAAATGAAGACCCTTTGAAGTCATATTGCATGGTACCCATTCCACGGGTCTCAACTCTCCAGGTTTAAGGGATTCTTCCTTCAGCTAAAACATGCATGTGGAACCCAGAGTATGATCAACCGTGTGATCGGGAGACGTGTTCCAATATGTCTCAGTTTTCGTCCCCTGGTACTCGGGTGCAACATTCCAGACGCTTTACTAACACTCTCCCGACTTGGAGAGTCAGTGCCTTTAACCTCCTGTTTGGCCCAGTTTGCAATTTCTGCGGAAGATGAACAGGAATAGGGAGAACCAATGACAGACCAGCTGCAGGTGTCTGGACGGGCAAATTGAACTCTCATTTCCCACCAGGAAGAGGAATTAACCAAAGGCTCAGCGTGCCGTGCCGGAACCAGATTAGGGCCTGAAGCCATCCTGCGGGGTTGCGGCCAGCTCACGAGAAAGCGAGTTGAAGAAAGGAGCTCAGGGGCACTGTAATTCACAAACCTGCAGAGTTATAAATGACAGCTATCGTCCAAAAATATACTGAAGTAAGGCTGCCAAGAGGACTTGAAAGCGGGGCAGAATTGCAGGAAACCGATTTCAGGAGGTAGACTGGAATTGCATTTAAAGCATAGGAAAAGAGGCAGAACGTCCACAATGATGCACTTGGCCAAAAAGGGCGTATGCGTTTTTTCCTGAATATATTCAGGAAAAAACGCATACGCCCTTTTTGGCCAACCAAGCAAGCTTGCAAAGGAAATCTGCACTACAATGAAGTCTCACTTCCCCCCGGTCAAAAGGGCCATCTGAAAAAAGTGTAAAATCCAGAAAGGCAGGACAGGCCATGGAGAACTGGGAGCCTTGTTATGCTGATGGGCGGGATGTCAATTGCCAACAGCCACTCGGGAGAAGTGTATGGTGTTTCCTGAAACAGCTAAAAAACAAAGCAACAGAGCCTAGGGCACTTCCACTTATGGTCCTATAGCTTAGGGAAATTAAAATCAAAAAGACACAGCCACCCCAAAGGTTGGGACGGCTCTGTTTACAAGAATCTGGTTTACGGTACAAGTTCAATATCGCAGAAAGTGAAAAATGGATAAAGAAGTTGTGGTACTTACGTACAATGCAGTATCACTCAGCAATGAAATCTATGTCATCAGGCCCGTAGCAGCATAATGAGTGGATTCAGGTACGATGATTCTAACTGAAATAAGTCACACAGGAAAAGAAACATCATAAGATATCACTAATACACGGAATGTAAACTTGGCTACACAGGAACTGAATTACAAAACAGAACAGGGTCTCAAATTTAGAAAACCAACTTATGCTTGCTTAAGGGGAAAGGTGAGTTGGGGTGCTGCATAAAACCAGAGATTGAAATGAGCACAGATAAAGTTCCTTAAGCCAAATATGGAATAGACAAGAGCTACTCCTTGCTCAACGAAATGGACTCAACACCCCATATTAAATGCCTAAGAGTGTACCTGACTAGGAAGTATCTTAAAACCTATGGATTGCTATGTCTCTGAAAGAGAATCAAGTGTGTGTACAGGGGCATAAACGCAGCAGTGATAGGATTGGAGAGGTTCGGTGAGCAAATGAAGACCCTTTGAAGTCATATTGCATGGTACCCATTCCACGGGTCTCAACTCTCCAGGTTTAAGGTATTCTTCCTTCAGCTAAAACATGCATGTGGAACCCAGAGTATGATCAACCGTGTGATCGGGAGACGTGTTCCAATATGTCTCAGTTTTCGTCCCCTGGTACTCGGGTGCAACATTCCAGACGCTTTACTAACACTCTCCCGACTTGGAGAGTCAGTGCCTTTAACCTCCTGTTTGGCCCAGTTTGCAATTCCTGTGGAAGATGAACATGAATAGGGAGAACCAATGACAGACTTGATGGAGGTGTCTGGACGGGCAAATTTAACTCTCATTTCCCACCAGGAAGAGGAATTAACCAAAGGCTCAGCGTGCCGTGCCGGAACCAGATTAGGGTCTGAAGCCATCCTGCGGTGTTGCGGCCAGCTCACGAGAAAGCGAGTTGAAGAAAGGAGCTCAGGGGCACTGTAATTCACAAACCTGCAGAGTTATAAATGACAGCTATCGTCCAAAAATATACTGAAGTAAGGCTGCCAAGAGGACTTGAAAGCGGGGCAGAATTGCAGGAAACCGATTTCAGGAGGTAGACTGGAATTGCATTTAAAGCATAGGAAAAGAGGCAGAACGTCCACAATGATGCACTTGGCCAAAAAGGGCGTATGCGTTTTTTCCTGAATATATTCAGGAAAAAACGCATACGCCCTTTTTGGCCAACCAAGCAAGCTTGCAAAGGAAATCTGCACTACAATGAAGTCTCACTTCTCCCCGGTCAAAAGGGCCATCTGAAAAAAGTGTAAAATCCAGAAAGGCAGGACAGGCCATGGAGAACTGGGAGCCTTGTTATGCTGATGGGCGGGATGTCAATTGCCAACAGCCACTCGGGAGAAGTGTATGGTGTTTCCTGAAACATCTAAAAAACAAAGCAACAGAGCCTAGGGCACTTCCACTTATGGTCCTATAGCTTAGGGAAATTAAAATCAAAAGACACAGCCACCCCAAAGGTTGGGACGGCTCTGTTTACAAGAACCTGGTTTACAGTACAAGTTCAATATCGCAGAAAGTGAAAAATGGATAAAGAAGTTGTGGTACTTACGTACAATTCAATATCACTCAGCAATGAAATCTATGTCATCAGGCCCGTAGCAGCATAATGAGTGGATTCAGGTACGATGATTCTAACTGAAATAAGTCACACAGGAAAAGAAACATCATAAGATATCACTAATACACGGAATGTAACCTTGGCTACACAGGAACTGAATTACAAAACAGAACAGGGTCTCAAATTTAGAAAACCAACTTATGCTTGCTTAAGGGGAAAGGTGAGTTGGGGTGCTGCATAAAACCAGAGATTGAAATGAGCACAGATAAAGTTCCTTAAGCCAAATATGGAATAGACAAGAGCTACTCCTTGCTCAACGAAATGGACTCAACACCCCATATTAAATGCCTAAGAGTGTACCTGACTAGGAAGTATCTTAAAACCTATGGATTGCTATGTCTCTGAAAGAGAATCAAGTGTGTGTACAGGGGCATAAACGCAGCAGTGATAGGATTGGAGAGGTTCGGTGAGCAAATGAAGACCCTTTGAAGTCATATTGCATGGTACCCATTCCACGGGTCTCAACTCTCCAGGTTTAAGGGATTCTTCCTTCAGCTAAAACATGCATGTGGAACCCAGAGTATGATCAACCGTGTGATCGGGAGACGTGTTCCAATATGTGTCAGTTTTCGTCCCCTGGTACTCGGGTGCAACATTCCAGACGCTTTACTAACACTCTCCCGACTTGGAGAGTCAGCGCCTTTAACCTCCTGTTTGGCCCAGTTTGCAATTTCTGCGGAAGATGTACAGGAATAGGGAGAACCAATAAGAGACTAGCTGGAGGTGTCTGGACGGGCAAATTTAACTCTCATTTCCCACCAGGAAGAGGAATTAACCAAAGGCTCAGCGTGCCGTGCCGGAACCAGATTAGGGCCTGAAGCCATCCTGCGGGGTTGCGGCCAGCTCACGAGAAAGCGAGTTGAAGAAAGGAGCTCAGGGGCACTGTAATTCACAAACCTGCAGAGTTATAAATGACAGCTATCGTCCAAAAATATACTGAAGTAAGGCTGCCAAGAGGACTTGAAAGCGGGGCAGAATTGCAGGAAACCGATTTCAGGAGGTAGACTGGAATTGCATTTAAAGCATAGGAAAAGAGGCAGAACGTCCACAATGATGCACTTGGCCAAAAAGGGCGTATGCGTTTTTTCCTGAATATATTCAGGAAAAAACGCATACGCCCTTTTTGGCCAACCAAGCAAGCTTGCAAAGGAAATCTGCACTACAATGAAGTCTCACTTCCCCCCGGTCAAAAGGGCCATCTGAAAAAAGTGTAAAATCCAGAAAGGCAGGACAGGCCATGGAGAACTGGGAGCCTTGTTATGCTGATGGGCGGGATGTAAATTGCCAACAGCCAATCGGGAGAAGTGTATGGTGTTTCCTGAAACAGCTAAAAAACAAAGCAACAGAGCCTAGGGCACTTCCACTTATGGTCCTATAGCTTAGGGAAATTAAAATCAAAAGACACAGCCACCCCAAAGGTTGGGACGGCTCTGTTTACAAGAACCTGGTTTACGGTACAAGTTCAATATCGCAGAAAGTGAAAAATGGATAAAGAAGTTGTGGTACTTACGTACAATGCAGTATCACTCAGCAATGAAATCTATGTCATCAGGCCCGTAGCAGCATAATGAGTGGATTCAGGTACGATGATTCTAACTGAAATAAGTCACACAGGAAAAGAAACATCATAAGATATCACTAATACACGGAATGTAAACTTGGCTACACAGGAACTGAATTACAAAACAGAACAGGGTCTCAAATTTAGAAAACCAACTTATGCTTGCTTAAGGGGAAAGGTGAGTTGGGGTGCTGCATAAAACCAGAGATTGAAATGAGCACAGATAAAGTTCCTTAAGCCAAATATGGAATAGACAAGAGCTACTCCTTGCTCAACGAAATGGACTCAACTCCCCATATTAAATGCCTAAGAGTGTACCTGACTAGGAAGTATCTTAAAACCTATGGATTGCTATGTCTCTGAAAGAGAATCAAGTGTGTGTACAGGGGCATAAACGCAGCAGTGATAGGATTGGAGAGGTTCGGTGAGCAAATGAAGACCCTTTGAAGTCATATTGCATGGTACCCATTCCACGGGTCTCAACTCTCCAGGTTTAAGGGATTCTTCCTTCAGCTAAAACATGCATGTGGAACCCAGAGTATGATCAACCGTGTGATCGGGAGACGTGTTCCAATATGTCTCAGTTTTCGTCCCCTGGTACTCGGGTGCAACATTCCAGACGCTTTACTAACACTCTCCCGACTTGGAGAGTCAGTGCCTTTAACCTCCTGTTTGGCCCAGTTTGCAATTTCTGCGGAAGATGAACAGGAATAGGGAGAACCAATGACAGACTAGCTGGAGGTGTCTGGACGGGCAAATTTAACTCTCATTTCCCACCAGGAAGAGGAATTAACCAAAGGCTCAGCGTGCCGTGCCGGAACCAGATTAGGGCCTGAAGCCATCCTGCGGTGTTGCGGCCAGCTCACGAGAAAGCGAGTTGAAGAAAGGAGCTCAGGGGCACTGTAATTCACAAACCTGCAGAGTTATAAATGACAGCTATCGTCCAAAAATATACTGAAGTAAGGCTGCCAAGAGGACTTGAAAGCGGGGCAGAATTGCAGGAAACCGATTTCAGGAGGTAGACTGGAATTGCATTTAAAGCATAGGAAAAGAGGCAGAACGTCCACAATGATGCACTTGGCCAAAAAGGGCGTATGCGTTTTTTCCTGAATATATTCAGGAAAAAACGCATACGCCCTTTTTGGCCAACCAAGCAAGCTTGCAAAGGAAATCTGCACTACAATGAAGTCTCACTTCCCCCCGGTCAAAAGGGCCATCTGAAAAAAGTGTAAAATCCAGAAAGGCAGGACAGGCCATGGAGAACTGGGAGCCTTGTTATGCTGATGGGCGGGATGTAAATTGCCAACAGCCAATCGGGAGAAGTGTATGGTGTTTCCTGAAACAGCTAAAAAACAAAGCAACAGAGCCTAGGGCACTTCCACTTATGGTCCTATAGCTTAGGGAAATTAAAATCAAAAGACACAGCCACCCCAAAGGTTGGGACGGCTCTGTTTACAAGAACCTGGTTTACGGTACAAGTTCAATATCGCAGAAAGTGAAAAATGGATAAAGAAGTTGTGGTACTTACGTACAATGCAGTATCACTCAGCAATGAAATCTATGTCATCAGGCCCGTAGCAGCATAATGAGTGGATTCAGGTACGATGATTCTAACTGAAATAAGTCACACAGGAAAAGAAACATCATAAGATATCACTAATACACGGAATGTAAACTTGGCTACACAGGAACTGAATTACAAAACAGAACAGGGTCTCAAATTTAGAAAACCAACTTATGCTTGCTTAAGGGGAAAGGTGAGTTGGGGTGCTGCATAAAACCAGAGATTGAAATGAGCACAGATAAAGTTCCTTAAGCCAAATATGGAATAGACAAGAGCTACTCCTTGCTCAACGAAATGGACTCAACACCCCATATTAAATGCCTAAGAGTGTACCTGACTAGGAAGTATCTTAAAACCTATGGATTGCTATGTCTCTGAAAGAGAATCAAGTGTGTGTACAGGGGCATAAACGCAGCAGTGATAGGATTGGAGAGGTTCGGTGAGCAAATGAAGACCCTTTGAAGTCATATTGCATGGTACCCATTCCACGGGTCTCAACTCTCCAGGTTTAAGGGATTCTTCCTTCAGCTAAAACATGCATGTGGAACCCAGAGTATGATCAACCGTGTGATCGGGAGACGTGTTCCAATATGTCTCAGTTTTCGTCCCCTGGTACTCGGGTGCAACATTCCAGACGCTTTACTAACACTCTCCCGACTTGGAGAGTCAGTGCCTTTAACCTCCTGTTTGGCCCAGTTTGCAATTCCTGCGGAAGATGAACAGGAATAGGGAGAACCAATGACAGACCAGCTGGAGGTGTCTGGACGGGCAAATTTAACTCTCATTTCCCACCAGGAAGAGGAATTAACCAAAGGCTCAGCGTGCCGTGCCGGAACCAGATTAGGGCCTGAAGCCATCCTGCGGGGTTGCGGCCAGCTCACGAGAAAGCGAGTTGAAGAAAGTAGCTCAGGGGCACTGTAATTCACAAACCTGCAGAGTTATAAATGACAGCTATCGTCCAAAAATATACTGAAGTAAGGCTGCCAAGAGGACTTGAAAGCGGGGCAGAATTGCAGGAAACCGATTTCAGGAGGTAGACTGGAATTGCATTTAAAGCATAGGAAAAGAGGCAGAACGTCCACAATGATGCACTTGGCCAAAAAGGGCGTATGCGTTTTTTCCTGAATATATTCAGGAAAAAACGCATACGCCCTTTTTGGCCAACCAAGCAAGCTTGCAAAGGAAATCTGCACTACAATGAAGTCTCACTTCCCCCCGGTCAAAAGGGCCATCTGAAAAAAGTGTAAAATCCAGAAAGGCAGGACAGGCCATGGAGAACTGGGAGCCTTGTTATGCTGATGGGCGGGATGTAAATTGCCAACAGCCACTCGGGAGAAGTGTATGGTGTTTCCTGAAACAGCTAAAAAACAAAGCAACAGAGCCTAGGGCACTTCCACTTATGGTCCTATAGCTTAGGGAAATTAAAATCAAAAAGACACAGCCACCCCAAAGGTTGGGACGGCTCTGTTTACAAGAACCTGGTTTACGGTACAAGTTCAATATCGCAGAAAGTGAAAAATGGATAAAGAAGTTGTGGTACTTACGTACAATGCAGTATCACTCAGCAATGAAATCTATGTCATCAGGCCCGTAGCAGCATAATGAGTGGATTCAGGTACGATGATTCTAACTGAAATAAGTCACACAGGAAAAGAAACATCATAAGATATCACTAATACACGGAATGTAAACTTGGCTACACAGGAACTGAATTACAAAACAGAACAGGGTCTCAAATTTAGAAAACCAACTTATGCTTGCTTAAGGGGAAAGGTGAGTTGGGGTGCTGCATAAAACCAGAGATTGAAATGAGCACAGATAAAGTTCCTTAAGCCAAATATGGAATAGACAAGAGCTACTCCTTGCTCAACGAAATGGACTCAACTCCCCATATTAAATGCCTAAGAGTGTACCTGACTAGGAAGTATCTTAAAACCTATGGATTGCTATGTCTCTGAAAGAGAATCAAGTGTGTGTACAGGGGCATAAACGCAGCAGTGATAGGATTGGAGAGGTTCGGTGAGCAAATGAAGACCCTTTGAAGTCATATTGCATGGTACCCATTCCACGGGTCTCAACTCTCCAGGTTTAAGGGATTCTTCCTTCAGCTAAAACATGCATGTGGAACCCAGAGTATGATCAACCGTGTGATCGGGAGACGTGTTCCAATATGTCTCAGTTTTCGTCCCCTGGTACTCGGGTGCAACATTCCAGACGCTTTACTAACACTCTCCCGACTTGGAGAGTCAGTGCCTTTAACCTCCTGTTTGGCCCAGTTTGCAATTCCTGCGGAAGATGAACAGGAATAGGGAGAACCAATGACAGACTAGCTGGAGGTGTCTGGACGGGCAAATTTAACTCTCATTTCCCACCAGGAAGAGGAATTAACCAAAGGCTCAGCGTGCCGTGCCGGAACCAGATTAGGGCCTGAAGCCATCCTGCGGTGTTGCGGCCAGCTCACGAGAAAGCGAGTTGAAGAAAGGAGCTCAGGGGCACTGTAATTCACAAACCTGTAGAGTTATAAATGACAGCTATCGTCCAAAAATATACTGAAGTAAGGCTGCCAAGAGGACTTGAAAGCGGGGCAGAATTGCAGGAAACCGATTTCAGGAGGTAGACTGGAATTGCATTGAAAGCATAGGAAAAGAGGCAGAACGTCCACAATGATGCACTTGGCCAAAAAAGGCGTATGCGTTTTTTCCTGAATATATTCAGGAAAAAACGCATACGCCCTTTTTGGCCAACCAAGCAAGCTTGCAAAGGAAATCTGCACTACAATGAAGTCTCACTTCCCCCCGGTCAAAAGGGCCATCTGAAAAAAGTGTAAAATCCAGAAAGGCAGGACAGGCCATGGAGAACTGGGAGCCTTGTTATGCTGATGGGCGGGATGTCAATTGCCAACAGCCACTCCGGAGAAGTGTATGGTGTTTCCTGAAACAGCTAAAAAACAAAGCAACAGAGCCTAGGGCACTTCCACTTATGGTCCTATAGCTTAGGGAAATTAAAATCAAAAAGACACAGCCACCCCAAAGGTTGGGACGGCTCTGTTTACAAGAACCTGGTTTACGGTACAAGTTCAATATCGCAGAAACTGAAAAATGGATAAAGAAGTTGTGGTACTTACGTACAATGCAGTATCACTCAGCAATGAAATCTATGTCATCAGGCCCGTAGCAGCATAATGAGTGGATTCAGGTACGATGATTCTAACTGAAATAAGTCACACAGGAAAAGAAACATCATAAGATATCACTAATACACGGAATGTAACCGTGGCTACACAGGAACTGAATTACAAAACAGAACAGGGTCTCAAATTTAGAAAACCAACTTATGCTTGCTTAAGGGGAAAGGTGAGTTGGGGTGCTGCATAAAACCAGAGATTGAAATGAGCACAGATAAAGTTCCTTAAGCCAAATATGGAATAGACAAGAGCTACTCCTTGCTCAACGAAATGGACTCAACACCCCATATTAAACGCCTAAGAGTGTACCTGACTAGGAAGTATCTTAAAACCTATGGATTGCTATGTCTCCGAAAGAGAATCAAGCGTGTGTACAGGGGCATAAACGCAGCAGTGATAGGATTGGAGAGGTTCGGTGAGCAAATGAAGACCCTTTGAAGTCATATTGCATGGTACCCATTCCACGGGTCTCAACTCTCCAGGTTTAAGGTATTCTTCCTTCAGCTAAAACATGCATGTGGAACCCAGAGTATGATCAACCGTGTGATCGGGAGACGTGTTCCAATATGTCTCAGTTTTCGTCCCCTGGTACTCGGGTGCAACATTCCAGACGCTTTACTAACACTCTCCCGACTTGGAGAGTCAGTGCCTTTAACCTCCTGTTTGGCCCAGTTTGCAATTTCTGCGGAAGATGAACAGGAATAGGGAGAACCAATGAGAGACTAGCTGGAGGTGTCTGGACGGGCAAATTTAACTCTCATTTCCCACCAGGAAGAGGAATTAACCAAAGGCTCAGCGTGCCGTGCCGGAACCAGATTAGGGCCTGAAGCCATCCTGCCGTGTTGCGGCCAGCTCACGAGAAAGCGAGTTGAAGAAAGGAGCTCAGGGGCACTGTAATTCACAAACCTGCAGAGTTATAAATGACAGCTATCGTCCAAAAATATACTGAAGTAAGGCTGCCAAGAGGACTTGAAAGCGGGGCAGAATTGCAGGAAACCGATTTCAGGAGGTAGACTGGAATTGCATTTAAAGCATAGGAAAAGAGGCAGAACGTCCACAATGATGCACTTGGCCAAAAAGGGCGTATGCGTTTTTTCCTGAATATATTCAGGAAAAAACGCATACGCCCTTTTTGGCCAACCAAGCAAGCTTGCAAAGGAAATCTGCACTACAATGAAGTCTCACTTCCCCCCGGTCAAAAGGGCCATCTGAAAAAAGTGTAAAATCCAGAAAGGCAGGACAGGCCATGGAGAACTGGGAGCCTTGTTATGCTGATGGGCGGGATGTAAATTGCCAACAGCCAATCGGGAGAAGTGTATGGTGTTTCCTGAAACAGCTAAAAAACAAAGCAACAGAGCCTAGGGCACTTCCACTTATGGTCCTATAGCTTAGGGAAATTAAAATCAAAAGACACAGCCACCCCAAAGGTTGGGACGGCTCTGTTTACAAGAACCTGGTTTACGGTACAAGTTCAATATCACAGAAAGTGAAAAATGGATAAAGAAGTTGTGGTACTTACGTACAATGCAGTATCACTCAGCAATGAAATCTATGTCATCAGGCCCGTAGCAGCATAATGAGTGGATTCAGGTACGATGATTCTAACTGAAATAAGTCACACAGGAAAAGAAACATCATAAGATGTCACTAATACACGGAATGTAAACTTGGCTACACAGGAACTGAATTACAAAACAGAACAGGGTCTCAAATTTAGAAACCAAACTTATGCTTGCTTAAGGGGAAAGGTGAGTTGGGGTGCTGCATAAAACCAGAGATTGAAATGAGCACAGATAAAGTTCCTTAAGCCAAATATGGAATAGACAAGAGCTACTCCTTGCTCAACGAAATGGACTCAACACCCCATATTAAATGCCTAAGAGTGTACCTGACTAGGAAGTATCTTAAAACCTATGGATTGCTATGTCTCTGAAAGAGAATCAAGTGTGTGTACAGGGGCATAAACGCAGCAGTGATAGGATTGGAGAGGTTCGGTGAGCAAATGAAGACCCTTTGAAGTCATATTGCATGGTACCCATTCCACGGGTCTCAACTCTCCAGGTTTAAGGTATTCTTCCTTCAGCTAAAACATGCATGTGGAACCCAGAGTATGATCAACCGTGTGATCGGGAGACGTGTTCCAATATGTCTCAGTTTTCGTCCCCTGGTACTCGGGTGCAACATTCCAGACGCTTTACTAACACTCTCCCGACTTGGAGAGTCAGTGCCTTTAACCTCCTGTTTGGCCCAGTTTGCAATTCCTGCGGAAGATGAACAGGAATAGGGAGAACCAATGACAGACCAGCTGGAGGTGTCTGGACGGGCAAATTTAACTCTCATTTCCCACCAGGAAGAGGAATTAACCAAAGGCTCAGCGTGCCGTGCCGGAACCAGATTAGGGCCTGAAGCCATCCTGCGGTGTTGCGGCCAGCTCACGAGAAAGCGAGTTGAAGAAAGGAGCTCAGGGGCACTGTAATTCACAAACCTGCAGAGTTATAAATGACAGCTATCGTCCAAAAATATACTGAAGTAAGGCTGCCAAGAGGACTTGAAAGCGGGGCAGAATTGCAGGAAACCGATTTCAGGAGGTAGACTGGAATTGCATTTAAAGCATAGGAAAAGAGGCAGAACGTCCACAATGATGCACTTGGCCAAAAAGGGCGTATGCGTTTTTTCCTGAATATATTCAGGAAAAAACGCATACGCCCTTTTTGGCCAACCAAGCAAGCTTGCAAAGGAAATCTGCACTACAATGAAGTCTCACTTCCCCCCGGTCAAAAGGGCCATCTGAAAAAAGTGTAAAATCCAGAAAGGCAGGACAGGCCATGGAGAACTGGGAGCCTTGTTATGCTGATGGGCGGGATGTAAATTGCCAACAGCCACTCGGGAGAAGTGTATGGTGTTTCCTGAAACATCTAAAAAACAAAGCAACAGAGCCTAGGGCACTTCCACTTATGGTCCTATAGCTTAGGGAAATTAAAATCAAAAGACACAGCCACCCCAAAGGTTGGGACGGCTCTGTTTACAAGAACCTGGTTTACGGTACAAGTTCAATATCGCAGAAAGTGAAAAATGGATAAAGAAGTTGTGGTACTTACGTACAATGCAATATCACTCAGCAATGAAATCTATGTCATCAGGCCCGTAGCAGCATAATGAGTGGATTCAGGTACGATGATTCTAACTGAAATAAGTCACACAGGAAAAGAAACATCATAAGATATCACTAATACACGGAATGTAAACTTGGCTACACAGGAACTGAATTACAAAACAGAACAGGGTCTCAAATTTAGAAACCCAACTTATGCTTGCTTAAGGGGAAAGGTGAGTTGGGGTGCTGCATAAAACCAGAGATTGAAATGAGCACAGATAAAGTTCCTTAAGCCAAATATGGAATAGACAAGAGCTACTCCTTGCTCAACGAAATGGACTCAACACCCCATATTAAATGCCTAAGAGTGTACCTGACTAGGAAGTATCTTAAAACCTATGGATTGCTATGTCTCTGAAAGAGAATCAAGTGTGTGTACAGGGGCATAAACGCAGCAGTGATAGGATTGGAGAGGTTCGGTGAGCAAATGAAGACCCTTTGAAGTCATATTGCATGGTACCCATTCCACGGGTCTCAACTCTCCAGGTTTAAGGTATTCTTCCTTCAGCTAAAACATGCATGTGGAACCCAGAGTATGATCAACCGTGTGATCGGGAGACGTGTTCCAATATGTCTCAGTTTTCGTCCCCTGGTACTCGGGTGCAACATTCCAGACGCTTTACTAACACTCTCCCGACTTGGAGAGTCAGTGCCTTTAACCTCCTGTTTGGCCCAGTTTGCAATTTCGGCGGAAGATGAACAGGAATAGGCAGAACCAATGACAGACCAGCTGGAGGTGTCTGGACGGGCAAATTTAACTCTCATTTCCCACCAGGAAGAGGAATTAACCAAAGGCTCAGCGTGCCGTGCCGGAACCAGATTAGGGCCTGAAGCCATCCTGCGGTGTTGCGGCCAGCTCACGAGAAAGCGAGTTGAAGAAAGGAGCTCAGGGGCACTGTAATTCACAAACCTGCAGAGTTATAAATGACAGCTATCGTCCAAAAATATACTGAAGTAAGGCTGCCAAGAGGACTTGAAAGCGGGGCAGAATTGCAGGAAACCGATTTCAGGAGGTAGACTGGAATTGCATTTAAAGCATAGGAAAAGAGGCAGAACGTCCACAATGATGCACTTGGCCAAAAAGGGCGTATGCGTTTTTTCCTGAATATATTCAGGAAAAAACGCATACGCCCTTTTTGGCCAACCAAGCAAGCTTGCAAAGGAAATCTGCACTACAATGAAGTCTCACTTCCCCCCGGTCAAAAGGGCCATCTGAAAAAAGTGTAAAATCCAGAAAGGCAGGACAGGCCATGGAGAACTGGGAGCCTTGTTATGCTGATGGGCGGGATGTCAATTGCCAACAGCCACTCGGGAGAAGTGTATGGTGTTTCCTGAAACATCTAAAAAACAAAGCAACAGAGCCTAGGGCACTTCCACTTATGGTCCTATAGCTTAGGGAAATTAAAATCAAAAGACACAGCCACCCCAAAGGTTGGGACGGCTCTGTTTACAAGAACCTGGTTTACGGTACAAGTTCAATATCGCAGAAAGTGAAAAATGGATAAAGAAGTTGTGGTACTTACGTACAATGCAGTATCACTCAGCAATGAAATCTATGTCATCAGGCCCGTAGCAGCATAATGAGTGGATTCAGGTATGATGATTCTAACTGAAATAAGTCACACAGAAAAAGAAACATCATAAGATATCACTAATACACGGAATGTAAACTTGGCTACACAGGAACTGAATTCCAAAACAGAACAGGGTCTCAAATTTAGAAACCCAACTTATGCTTGCTTAAGGGGAAAGGTGAGTTGGGGTGCTGCATAAAACCAGAGATTGAAATGAGCACAGATAAAGTTCCTTAAGCCAAATATGGAATAGACAAGAGCTACTCCTTGCTCAACGAAATGGACTCAACACCCCATATTAAACGCCTAAGAATGTACCTGACTAGGAAGTATCTTAAAACCTATGGATTGCTATGTCTCCGAAAGAGAATCAAGCGTGTGTACAGGGGCATAAACGCAGCAGTGATAGGACTGGAGAGGTTCGGTGAGCAAATGAAGACCCTTTGAAGTCATATTGCATGGTACCCATTCCACGGGTCTCAACTCTCCAGGTTTAAGGTATTCTTCCTTCAGCTAAAACATGCATGTGGAACCCAGAGTATGATCAACCGTGTGATCGGGAGACGTGTTCCAATATATGTCAGTTTTCGTCCCCTGTACTCGGGTGCAACATTCCAGACGCTTTACTAACACTCTCCCGACTTGGACAGTCAGTGCCTTTAACCTCCTGTTTGGCCCAGTTTGCAATTTCTGCGGAAGATGAACAGGAATAGGGAGAACCAATGACAGACTAGCTGGAGGTGTCTGGACGGGCAAATTTAACTCTCATTTCCCACCAGGAAGAGGAATTAACCAAAGGCTCAGCGTGCCGTGCCGGAACCAGATTAGGGCCTGAAGCCATCCTGCGGTGTTGCGGCCAGCTCACGAGAAATCGAGTTGAAGAAAGGAGCTCAGGGGCACTGTAATTCACAAACCTGCAGAGTTATAAATGACAGCTATCGTCCAAAAATATACTGAAGTAAGGCTGCCAAGAGGACTTGAAAGCGGGGCAGAATTGCAGGAAACCGATTTCAGGAGGTAGACTGGAATTGCATTTAAAGCATAGGAAAAGAGGCAGAACGTCCACAATGATGCACTTGGCCAAAAAGGGCGTATGCGTTTTTTCCTGAATATATTCAGGAAAAAACGCATACGCCCTTTTTGGCCAACCAAGCAAGCTTGCAAAGGAAATCTGCACTACAATGAAGTCTCACTTCCCCCCGGTCAAAAGGGCCATCTGAAAAAAGTGTAAAATCCAGAAAGGCAGGACAGGCCATGGAGAACTGGGAGCCTTGTTATGCTGATGGGCGGGATGTAAATTGCCAACAGCCACTCCGGAGAAGTGTATGGTGTTTCCTGAAACAGCTAAAAAACAAAGCAACAGAGCCTAGGGCACTTCCACTTATGGTCCTATAGCTTAGGGAAATTAAAATCAAAAAGACACAGCCACCCCAAAGGTTGGGACGGCTCTGTTTACAAGAACCTGGTTTACGGTACAAGTTCAATATCACAGAAAGTGAAAAATGGATAAAGAAGTTGTGGTACTTACGTACAATGCAGTATCACTCAGCAATGAAATCCATGTCATCAGGCCCGAAGCAGCATAATGAGTGGATTCAGGTATGATGATTCTAACTGAAATAAGTCACACAGGAAAAGAAATATCATAAGATATCACTAATACACGGAATGTAACCTTGGCTACACAGGAACTGAATTACAAAACAGAACAGGGTCTCAAATTTAGAAACCCAACTTATGCTTGCTTAAGGGGAAAGGTGAGTTGGGGTGCTGCGTAAAACCAGTGATTGAAATGAGCACAGATAAAGTTCCTTAAGCCAAATATGGAATAGACAAGAGCTACTCCTTGCTCAACGAAATGGACTCAACACCCCATATTAAATGCCTAAGAGTGTACCTGACTAGGAAGTATCTTAAAACCTATGGATTGCTATGTCTCTGAAAGAGAATCAAGTGTGTGTACAGGGGCATAAACGCAGCAGTGATAGGATTGGAGAGGTTCGGTGAGCAAATGAAGACCCTTTGAAGTCATATTGCATGGTACCCATTCCACGGGTCTCAACTCTCCAGGTTTAAGGTATTCTTCCTTCAGCTAAAACATGCATGTGGAACCCAGAGTATGATCAACCGTGTGATCGGGAGACGTGTTCCAATATGTCTCAGTTTTCGTCCCCTGGTACTCGGGTGCAACATTCCAGACGCTTTACTAACACTCTCCCGACTTGGAGAGTCAGTGCCTTTAACCTCCTGTTTGGCCCAGTTTGCAATTTCTGCGGAAGATGAACAGGAATAGGGAGAACCAATGACAGACTAGCTGGAGGTGTCTGGACGGGCAAATTTAACTCTCATTTCCCACCAGGAAGAGGAATTAACCAAAGGCTCAGCGTGCCGTGCCAGAACCAGATTAGGGCCTGAAGCCATCCTGCGGTGTTGCGGCCAGCTCACGAGAAAGCGAGTTGAAGAAAGGAGCTCAGGGGCACTGTAATTCACAAACCTGCAGAGTTATAAATGACAGCTATCGTCCAAAAATATACTGAAGTAAGGCTGCCAAGAGGACTTGAAAGCGGGGCAGTTGCAGGAAACCGATTTCAGGAGGTAGACTAGAATTGCATTTAAAGCATAGGAAAAGAGGCAGAACGTCCACAATGATGCACTTGGCCAAAAAGGGCGTATTCAGGAAAAAACGCATACGCCCTTTTTGGCCAACCAAGCAAGCTTGCAAAGGAAATCTGCACTACAATGAAGTCTCAATTCCCCCTGGTCAAAAGGGCCATCTGAAAAAAGTGTAAAATCCATAAAGGCATGACAGGCCATGGAGAACTGGGAGCCATCTTATGCTGATGGGCAGGATGTAAATTGCCAACAGCCACTCGGGAGAAGTGTATGCTGTTTCCTGAAACATCTAAAAAACAAAGCAACAGAGCCTAGGGCACTTCCACTTATGGTACTATAGTTTAGGGCAATTAAAATCAAAAAGACACAGCCACCCCAAAGTTTGGGATGGCTCTGTTTACAAGAACCTCATATACGGTACAAGTTCAATATCACAGAAAGTGAAAAATGGATAAAGAAGTTGTGGTACTTACGTACAATGCAATATCACTCAGCAATGAAATCTATGTCATCAGGCCCGTAGCAGCATAATGAGTGGATTCAGGTATGATGATTCTAACTGAAATAAGTCACACAGAAAAAGAAACATCATAAGATATCACTAATACACGGAATGTAAACTTGGCTACACAGGAACTGAATTCCAAAACAGAACAGGGTCTCAAATTTAGAAAACCAACTTATGCTTGCTTAAGGGGAAAGGTGAGTTGGGGTACTGCATAAAACCAGAGATTGAAATGAGCACAGATATAATTACTTAAGCCAAATATGGAATAGACAAGAGCTACTCCTTGCTCAACGAAATGGACTCAACACCCCATATTAAATGCCTAAGAGTGTACCTGACTAGGAAGTATCTTAAAACCTATGGATTGCTATGTCTCTGAAAGAGAATCAAGTGTGTGTACAGGGGCATAAACGCAGCAGTGATAGGATTGGAGAGGTTCGGTGAGCAAATGAAGACCCTTTGAAGTCATATTGCATGGTACCCATTCCACGGGTCTCAACTCTCCAGGTTTAAGGTATTCTTCCTTCAGCTAAAACATGCATGTGGAACCCAGAGTATGATCAACCGTGTGATCGGGAGACGTGTTCCAATATGTCTCAGTTTTCGTCCCCTGGTACTCGGGTGCAACATTCCAGACGCTTTACTAACACTCTCCCGACTTGGACAGTCAGTGCCTTTAACCTCCTGTTTGGCCCAGTTTGCAATTTCGGCGGAAGATGAACAGGAATAGGCAGAACCAATGACAGACCAGCTGGAGGTGTCTGGACGGGCAAATTTAACTCTCATTTCCCACCAGGAAGAGGAATTAACCAAAGGCTCAGCGTGCCGTGCCGGAACCAGATTAGGGCCTGAAGCCATCCTGCGGTGTTGCGGCCAGCTCACGAGAAAGCGAGTTGAAGAAAGGAGCTCAGGGGCACTGTAATTCACAAACCTGCAGAGTTATAAATGACAGCTATCGTCCAAAAATATACTGAAGTAAGGCTGCCAAGAGGACTTGAAAGCGGGGCAGAATTGCAGGAAACCGATTTCAGGAGGTAGACTGGAATTGCATTTAAAGCATAGGAAAAGAGGCAGAACGTCCACAATGATGCACTTGGCCAAAAAGGGCGTATGCGTTTTTTCCTGAATATATTCAGGAAAAAACGCATACGCCCTTTTTGGCCAACCAAGCAAGCTTGCAAAGGAAATCTGCACTACAATGAAGTCTCACTTCCCCCCGGTCAAAAGGGCCATCTGAAAAAAGTGTAAAATCCAGAAAGGCAGGACAGGCCATGGAGAACTGGGAGCCTTGTTATGCTGATGGGCGGGATGTCAATTGCCAACAGCCACTCGGGAGAAGTGTATGGTGTTTCCTGAAACATCTAAAAAACAAAGCAACAGAGCCTAGGGCACTTCCACTTATGGTCCTATAGCTTAGGGAAATTAAAATCAAAAGACACAGCCACCCCAAAGGTTGGGACGGCTCTGTTTACAAGAACCTGGTTTACGGTACAAGTTCAATATCGCAGAAAGTGAAAAATGGATAAAGAAGTTGTGGTACTTACGTACAATGCAGTATCACTCAGCAATGAAATCTATGTCATCAGGCCCGTAGCAGCATAATGAGTGGATTCAGGTATGATGATTCTAACTGAAATAAGTCACACAGAAAAAGAAACATCATAAGATATCACTAATACACGGAATGTAAACTTGGCTACACAGGAACTGAATTCCAAAACAGAACAGGGTCTCAAATTTAGAAACCCAACTTATGCTTGCTTAAGGGGAAAGGTGAGTTGGGGTGCTGCATAAAACCAGAGATTGAAATGAGCACAGATAAAGTTCCTTAAGCCAAATATGGAATAGACAAGAGCTACTCCTTGCTCAACGAAATGGACTCAACACCCCATATTAAACGCCTAAGAATGTACCTGACTAGGAAGTATCTTAAAACCTATGGATTGCTATGTCTCCGAAAGAGAATCAAGCGTGTGTACAGGGGCATAAACGCAGCAGTGATAGGACTGGAGAGGTTCGGTGAGCAAATGAAGACCCTTTGAAGTCATATTGCATGGTACCCATTCCACGGGTCTCAACTCTCCAGGTTTAAGGTATTCTTCCTTCAGCTAAAACATGCATGTGGAACCCAGAGTATGATCAACCGTGTGATCGGGAGACGTGTTCCAATATATGTCAGTTTTCGTCCCCTGTACTCGGGTGCAACATTCCAGACGCTTTACTAACACTCTCCCGACTTGGACAGTCAGTGCCTTTAACCTCCTGTTTGGCCCAGTTTGCAATTTCTGCGGAAGATGAACAGGAATAGGGAGAACCAATGACAGACTAGCTGGAGGTGTCTGGACGGGCAAATTTAACTCTCATTTCCCACCAGGAAGAGGAATTAACCAAAGGCTCAGCGTGCCGTGCCGGAACCAGATTAGGGCCTGAAGCCATCCTGCGGTGTTGCGGCCAGCTCACGAGAAATCGAGTTGAAGAAAGGAGCTCAGGGGCACTGTAATTCACAAACCTGCAGAGTTATAAATGACAGCTATCGTCCAAAAATATACTGAAGTAAGGCTGCCAAGAGGACTTGAAAGCGGGGCAGAATTGCAGGAAACCGATTTCAGGAGGTAGACTGGAATTGCATTTAAAGCATAGGAAAAGAGGCAGAACGTCCACAATGATGCACTTGGCCAAAAAGGGCGTATTCAGGAAAAAACGCATACGCCCTTTTTGGCCAACCAAGCAAGCTTGCAAAGGAAATCTGCACTACAATGAAGTCTCACTTCCCCCCGGTCAAAAGGGCCATCTGAAAAAAGTGTAAAATCCAGAAAGGCAGGACAGGCCATGGAGAACTGGGAGCCTTGTTATGCTGATGGGCGGGATGTCAATTGCCAACAGCCACTCGGGAGAAGTGTATGGTGTTTCCTGAAACATCTAAAAAACAAAGCAACAGAGCCTAGGGCACTTCCACTTATGGTCCTATAGCTTAGGGAAATTAAAATCAAAAAGACACAGCCACCCCAAAGGTTGGGACGGCTCTGTTTACAAGAACCTGGTTTACGGTACAAGTTCAATATCACAGAAAGTGAAAAATGGATAAAGAAGTTGTGGTACTTACGTACAATGCAGTATCACTCAGCAATGAAATCCATGTCATCAGGCCCGAAGCAGCATAATGAGTGGATTCAGGTATGATGATTCTAACTGAAATAAGTCACACAGGAAAAGAAACATCATAAGATATCACTAATACACGGAATGTAACCTTGGCTACACAGGAACTGAATTACAAAACAGAACAGGGTCTCAAATTTAGAAACCCAACTTATGCTTGCTTAAGGGGAAAGGTGAGTTGGGGTGCTGCGTAAAACCAGTGATTGAAATGAGCACAGATAAAGTTCCTTAAGCCAAATATGGAATAGACAAGAGCTACTCCTTGCTCAACGAAATGGACTCAACACCCCATATTAAATGCCTAAGAGTGTACCTGACTAGGAAGTATCTTAAAACCTATGGATTGCTATGTCTCTGAAAGAGAATCAAGTGTGTGTACAGGGGCATAAACGCAGCAGTGATAGGATTGGAGAGGTTCGGTGAGCAAATGAAGACCCTTTGAAGTCATATTGCATGGTACCCATTCCACGGGTCTCAACTCTCCAGGTTTAAGGTATTCTTCCTTCAGCTAAAACATGCATGTGGAACCCAGAGTATGATCAACCGTGTGATCGGGAGACGTGTTCCAATATGTGTCAGTTTTCGTCCCCTGGTACTCGGGTGCAACATTCCAGACGCTTTACTAACACTCTCCCGACTTGGAGACTCAGTGACTTTAACCTCCTGTTTGGCCCAGTTTGCAATTTCTGCGGAAGATGAACAGGAATAGGGAGAACCAATGACAGACTAGCTGGAGGTGTCTGGACGGGCAAATTTAACTCTCATTTCCCACCAGGAAGAGGAATTAACCAAAGGCTCAGCGTGCAGTGCCGAAACCAGATTAGGGCCTGAAGCCATCCTGCGGTGTTGCGGCCAGCTCACGAGAAAGCGAGTTGAAGAAAGGAGCTCAGGGGCACTGTAATTCACAAACCTGCAGAGTTATAAATGACAGCTATCGTCCAAAAATATACTGAAGTAAGGCTGCCAAGAGGACTTGAAAGCGGGGCAGAATTGCAGGAAACCGATTTCAGGAGGTAGACTGGAATTGCATTTAAAGCATAGGAAAAGAGGCAGAACGTCCACAATGATGCACTTGGCCAAAAAGGGCGTATGCGTTTTTTCCTGAATATATTCAGGAAAAAACGCATACGCCCTTTTTGGCCAACCAAGCAAGCTGGGAAAGGAAATCTGCACTACAATGAAGTCTCACTTCCCCCCGGTCAAAAGGGCCATCTGAAAAAAGTGTAAAATCCAGAAAGGCAGGACAGGCCATGGAGAACTGGGAGCCTTGTTATGCTGATGGGCGGGATGTCAATTGCCAACAGCCACTCGGGAGAAGTGTATGGTGTTTCCTGAAACATCTAAAAAACAAAGCAACAGAGCCTAGGGCACTTCCACTTATGGTCCTATAGCTTAGGGAAATTAAAATCAAAAAGACACAGCCACCCCAACGGTTGGGATGGCTCTGTTTACAAGAACCTGGTTTACAGTACAAGTTCAATATCGCAGAAAGTGAAAAATGGATAAAGAAGTTGTGGTACTTACGTACAATGCAATATCACTCAGCAAGGAAATCTATGTCATCAGGCCCGTAGCAGCATAATGAGTGGACTAAGTACGATGAATCTAACTGAAATAAGTCACACAGAAAAAGAAACATCATAAGGTATCACTAATACACGGAATGTAAACTTGGCTACACAGGAACTGAATTCCAAAACAGAACAGGGTCTCAAATTTAGAAACCCAACTTATGCTTGCTTAAGGGGAAAGGTGAGTTGGGGTGCTGCATAAAACCGGAGATTGAAATGAGCACAGATAAAGTTCCTTAAGCCAAATATGGAATAAACAAGAGCTACTCCTTGCTCAACGAAATGGACTCAACACCCCATATTCAACGCCTAGGAATATACCTGACTAGTAAGAATCATAAAACCTATGGATTTATATATCTCTGTAAGAGAATCAAGAGTGTGTACAGCGGCATTAAAGCAGTGAAAATCAGGTAAATCCCATAATAAAAATAAATTTCTTAAACAAAACACAATGACAGTGAAATAGAGAGAAATACTTAAGTAATTCATTCAAGGCTTCTGATGCAACCTGCATTTACCACATCTACACCCAGAGCTGGGTGACACATAAGGCTGGACACTTGGGGCTCATAAGATTGGTGAGGTTCGGTGAGCAAATGAAGACCTTTGAAGTCATATTGCATGGTACCCATTCCACGGGTCTCAACTCTCCAGGTTTAAGGTATTCTTCCTTCAGCTAAAACATGCATGTGGAACCCAGAGTATGATCAACCATGTGATCGAGAAACATGTTCAAATAGGTCTCACTTTTCGTTCCCTGGTACTCGGGTGCAACATGCCAGACGCTTTACTAACACTCTCCCGACTTGGAGAGTCAGTGCCTTTAACCTCCTGTTTGGCCCAGTTTGCAATTTCTGCGGAAGATGAACAGGAATAGGGAGAACCAATGACAGACTAGCTGGAGGTGTCTGGACGGGCAAATTTAACTCTCATTTCCCACCAGGAAGAGGAATTAACCAAAGGCTCAGCGTGCCGTGCCAGAACCAGATTAGGGCCTGAAGCCATCCTGCGGTGTTGCGGCCAGCTCACGAGAAAGCGAGTTGAAGAAAGGAGCTCAGGGGCACTGTAATTCACAAACCTGCAGAGTTATAAATGACAGCTATCGTCCAAAAATATACTGAAGTAAGGCTGCCAAGAGGACTTGAAAGCGGGGCAGTTGCAGGAAACCGATTTCAGGAGGTAGACTAGAATTGCATTTAAAGCATAGGAAAAGAGGCAGAACGTCCACAATGATGCACTTGGCCAAAAAGGGCGTATTCAGGAAAAAACCCATACGCCCTTTTTGGCCAACCAAGCAAGCTTGCAAAGGAAATCTGCACTACAATGAAGTCTCACTTCCCCCCGGTCAAAAGGGCCATCTGAAAAAAGTGTAAAATCCAGAAAGGCAGGACAGGCCATGGAGAACTGGGAGCCTTGTTATGCTGATGGGCGGGATGTAAATTGCCAACAGCCACTCGGGAGAAGTGTATGGTGTTTCCTGAAACATCTAAAAAACAAAGCAACAGAGCCTAGGGCACTTCCACTTATGGTCCTATAGCTTAGGGAAATTAAAATCAAAAAGACACAGCCACCCCAAAGGTTGGGACGGCTCTGTTTACAAGAACCTGGTTTACGGTACAAGTTCAATATCACAGAAAGTGAAAAATGGATAAAGAAGTTGTGGTACTTACGTACAATGCAATATCACTCAGCAATGAAATCTATGTCATCAGGCCCGTAGCAGCATAATGAGTGGATTCAGGTACGATGATTCTAACTGAAATAAGTCACACAGAAAAAGAAACATCATAAGATATCACTAATACACGGAATGTAACCTTGGCTACACAGGAACTGAATTACAAAACAGAACAGGGTCTCAAATTTAGAAAACCAACTTATGCTTGCTTAAGGGGAAAGGTGAGTTGGGGTGCTGCATAAAACCAGAGAGTTAAATGAGCACAGATAAAGTTCCTTAAGCCAAATATGGAATAGACAAGAGCTACTCCTTGCTCAACGAAATGGACTCAACACCCCATATTAAATGCCTAAGAGTGTACCTGACTAGGAAGTATCTTAAAACCTATGGATTGCTATGTCTCCGAAAGAGAATCAAGCGTGTGTACAGGGGCACTAACGCAGCAGTGATAGGATTGGAGAAGTTCGGTGAGCAAATGAAGACCCTCTGAAGTCATATTGCATGGTACCCATTCCACGGGTCTCAACTCTCCAGGTTTAAGGCATTCTTCCTTCAGCTAAAACATGCATGTGGAACCCAGAGTATGATCAACCGTGTGATCGGGAGACGTGTTCCAATATGTGTCAGTTTTCGTCCCCTGGTACTCGCGTGCAACATTCCAGACGCTTTACTAACACTCTCCCGACTTGGAGAGTCAGCGCCTTTAACCTCCTGTTTGGCCCAGTTTGCAATTTCTGCGGAAGATGAACAGGAATAGGGAGAACCAATGACAGACTAGCTGGAGGTGTCTGGACGGGCAAATTTAACTCTCATTTCCCACCAGGAAGAGGAATTAACCAAAGGCTCAGCGTGCCGTGCTGGAACCAGATTAGGGCCTGAAGCCATCCTGCGGTGTTGCGGCCAGCTCACGAGAAAGCGAGTTGAAGAAAGGAGCTCAGGGGCACTGTAATTCACAAACCTGCAGAGTTATAAATGACAGCTATCGTCCAAAAATATACTGAAGTAAGGCTGCCAAGAGGACTTGAATGCGGGGCAGAATTGCAGGAAACCGATTTCAGGAGGTAGACTGGAATTGCATTTAAAGCATAGGAAAAGAGGCAGAACGTCCACAATGATGCACTTGGCCAAAAAGGGCGTATGCGTTTTTTCCTGAATATATTCAGGAAAAAACGCATACGCCCTTTTTGGCCAACCAAGCAAGCTTGCAAAGGAAATCTGCACTACAATGAAGTCTCACTTCCCCCCGGTCAAAAGGGCCATCTGAAAAAAGTGTAAAATCCAGAAAGTCATGACAGGCCATGGAGAACTGGGAGCCATCTTATGCTGATGGGCAGGATGTAAATTGCCAACAGCCACTCTGGAGAAGTGTTTGGTGTTTCCTGAAACATCTAAAAAACAAAGCAACAGAGCCTAGGGCACTTCCACTTATGGTACTATAGTTTAGGGCAATTAAAATCAAAAAGACACAGCCACCCCAAAGTTTGGGATGGCTCTGTTTACAAGAACCTCATATACGGTACAAGTTCAATATCGCAGAAAGTGAAAAATGGATAAAGAAGTTGTGGTACTTACGTACAATGCAATATCACTCAGCAAGGAAATCTATGTCATCAGGCCCGTAGCAGCATAATGAGTGGACTAAGTACGATGAATCTAACTGAAATAAGTCACACAGAAAAATAAACATCATAAGATATCACTAATACACGGAATGTAAACTTGGCTACATAGGAACTGAATTCCAAAACAGAACAGGGTCTCAAATTTAGAAAACCAACTTATGCTTGCTTAAGGGGAAAGGTGAGTTGGGGTGCTGCATAAAACCAGAGATTGAAATGAGCACAGATAAAGTTCCTTAAGCCAAATATGGAATAGACAAGAGCTACTCCTTGCTCAACGAAATGGACTCAACACCCCATATTCAACGCCTAGGAATATACCTGACTAGTAAGAATCATAAAACCTATGGATTTATATATCTCTGTAAGAGAATCAAGAGTGTGTACAGTGGCATTAAAGCAGTGAAAATCAGGTAAATCCCATAATAAAAATAAATTTCTTAAACAAAACACAATGACAGTGAAATAGAGAGAAATACTTAAGTAATTCATTCAAGGCTTCTGATGCAACCTGCATTTACCACATCTACACCCAGAGCTGGGTGACACATAAGGCTGGACACTTGGGGCTCATAAGATTGGTGAGGTTCGGTGAGCAAATGAAGACCTTTGAAGTCATATTGCATGGTACCCATTCCACGGGTCTCAACTCTCCAGGTTTAAGGTATTCTTCCTTCAGCTAAAACATGCATGTGGAACCCAGAGTATGATCAACCATGTGATCGAGAAACATGTTCAAATAGGTCTCACTTTTCGTTCCCTGGTACTCGGGTGCAACATGCCAGACGCTTTACTAACACTCTCCCGACTTGGAGAGTCAGTGCCTTTAACCTCCTGTTTGGCCCAGTTTGCAATTTCTGCGGAAGATGAACAGGAATAGGGAGAACCAATGACAGACTAGCTGGAGGTGTCTGGACGGGCAAATTTAACTCTCATTTCCCACCAGGAAGAGGAATTAACCAAAGGCTCAGCGTGCCATGCCGGAACCAGATTAGGGCCTGAAGCCATCCTGCGGTGTTGCGGCCAGCTCACGAGAAAGCGAGTTGAAGAAAGGAGCTCAGGGGCACTGTAATTCACAAACCTGCAGAGTTATAAATGACAGCTATCGTCCAAAAATATACTGAAGTAAGGCTGCCAAGAGGACTTGAAAGCGGGGCAGTTGCAGGAAACCGATTTCAGGAGGTAGACTGGAATTGCATTTAAAGCATAGGAAAAGAGGCAGAACGTCCACAATGATGCACTTGGCCAAAAAGGGCGTATGCGTTTTTTCCTGAATATATTCAGGAAAAAACGCATACGCCCTTTTTGGCCAACCAAGCAAGCTTGCAAAGGAAATCTGCACTACAATGAAGTCTCACTTCCCCCCGGTCAAAAGGGCCATCTGAAAAAAGTGTAAAATCCAGAAAGGCAGGACAGGCCATGGAGAACTGGGAGCCTTGTTATGCTGATGGGCGGGATGTCAATTGCCAACAGCCACTCGGGAGAAGTGTATGGTGTTTCCTGAAACACCTAAAAAACAAAGCAACAGAGCCTAGGGCACTTCCACTTATGGTCCTATAGCTTAGTTAATTTAAAATCAAAAAGACACAGCCACCCCAAAGGTTGGGACGGTTCTTTTTACTGGAATCTCTTCTACGGCACAAGTTAAATATCCCAGAGAGCAAATAATGGATAAAGAAGTTGCGGTACTTATGTACAACAGAATACCACTCAGCAATGAAATCTATGTCACCAGGTCCATACCAGCATAATGAGTGGATTGAGGCACGATGATTCTAACTGAAATAAGTCACACAAAAAAAGAAACATTGTAAGGTATCACTAATACACGGAATGTGAACTTGGCTACACATGAACTGAATTACAAAACAGAACAGGGTCTCAAGTTTAGAAAACTAACTTATGCTTGCTTAAGGGGGAAGGTGAGTTGCGGTGCTGCATTAAACCAGAGTTTGAAATTAGCACAGATATCGTTCCATAAGCCAAATATGGAATAGACAAGACCTACCCCTTGCTCAACGAAATGGATTCAACAATGAGGTATCACCTCACACCTGGTTGAATAGGCATCATAGAAAATCTACAAGCAAAAAATGCTGGAAAGGGTGTGGAGAAAAGGAACCCTCTTCCACTATTGTTGGGAATATAAATTGATACAGTCACTATGGAGAACAATATGGAATTTCTTAAGAAACTAACAATAGAATTACCATATGATACAGCAATCCCAGTACTGGACATATACCCAGACAAAACCATAAATCAAAAAGAGACATTCACCGCAATGTTCATTGCATCACTATTTACAATATCGAGGTAATGGAAGCAACCTAAATGCCCACAGACAGACGAATGCATAAAGCTGTGGTACATATATAAAATGGAATATTACTAAGCCATGAAAAGGAATGAAATTGGGTCATTTGTAGAGACGTCGATGCATCTAGAGACTGTCATACAGAGTGAAGTAAGTCAGAAAGAGAAAAACAAATCTTGTATATTCATGCATATATGTGGAACCTAGAAAACCTGTACAGATTAACCATTTTGCAAGGCATAAATAGAGCAACAGATGTAGACAACAAACGTATGGACAACAAGGGGGGAAAGCTGTTGGGGGGGGTGGTGGGAGGAGTTGAGAGACTGGGATTGGCATGTATACATTTATATGTATAAAATAGATAACCAATAAGAACCTGCTGTATAAAAATATAAAATAAAATTCAAAATTAAAAAGAAATAAAATTTAAACAATAGAAAAATCAATTATTCCCTTCACATACATGTATTTATATGAATAAATTATTTCCATGCTTATATCTGTAAATACAAAAAAGAGGAATAAAATCTACCTTGAACCCAAAACGAAAAAGAGAAAGAAAACACAGAACCCACCAGTTCCACAGAGGAAAACCGTATCAGGGCACTTGCTCCAGTTGTAAACAATTCTGAAGTTGGTCAGTGGTGGGGAATCGTCTCCCATTCAGCCAGCAGCCCCCACGCAACAAGCGTCCTCATTGCAAAGCTGGGGCACCGTGCCGAGGCATCTGTGAGTAAACGTGAGCTGAGCCCCAGGCCAGTTGCTGCTGAACTATTCCCACCCATCCCAGGTAAAACACCTGAATATATACAAGGACTTGAAAGCCTAGAGGGAGGGCCATAGAGCCACACGAGTGACAGCATGCCGGCCGACTTGGTGCCTGCAGGCCAGCCAGGATGGTCCTGGCTCTGGGTGCTCTTCTGGAAGATGTCCATTTCCCTGCCTGAGATACCCGTCCTGTCCCTGCCCCCACTGCTTTTTTCCTTCCTCACCTCTGCCCAGGGAGAAATTCCAGCAGCAGGTATGGGTGACACATCTTCTTCTTTAGCAGGTGGCAGCCTGGCAACTGCTGCAGAAAGTCCAGCAGAGCCCCACTCACACTGGGCCACCCACAAAGCCGTGGCCTCTCACTCCCTCCCACCAGCCCAGCCCCGAGACTGCTGACAGGGCAGAGAAAATGGCGTCAGGCACGGCTGCAGGGGCTCTTGCTGCCTGGAGTGGTATTTATAGTGATCTCAACCCAGGCACACCTGGGGAGGGCTGGCCGGCACGGTAAGGCTGCCCAGGTCAGCCAATCATCACCCCTCAGGGGCTCACAGTTGCAGAAAATGGAACTTGCTGAACCGGCCAGGTCCAAGGAACAGGTGTGGGCTCCTGAGAGTCAGGATAGACAAGGGGCTGCAGCTTTGGCTTGTTTTCTAATCATTTTATCTGGCCCATGAGTGGGAGACAACTTCAAGAAAACCCTCTCCTAATGAGAGGAACCCAGGAGTCAGGGAGAGGAGGGGTGGGTGGTGGTTGGAGACAGAGGCCTGGTGCCCCGGGTGCAGTGGAAGTCTCTGGAAGACCAGGTGGAGGGAGGCCTCACGGAGTGATGCCCAGGGTCACAGACCTGTCACAGCTGCTGTTTGTTAGTTCAAGTCCTGCTCTGGGGTGCTCTGTGTCAGCTCTGAGTGACAGGTGAGCTGGGGGTGCTCTGCAATGAGGGCTATGTGCACGGTTCCTGTGTGCCCAGCCCTGCCACAGTACCTGCAAGGGTAGCTCTGTATCCTGGGAGGGGCCTGACCACGAGAGCCCTGTGGGCTGGGGTGGGGGTGGGGTACCTGCCCAGGTGAGCTCCATATTCTGGGATTGGTCTGACCACGAGAGCCCCATGGGCTGCTGGGGACCTGGTAAAGGATGTCAGGACAGTCAGTGAAGCCACCGAGGATATACCTCCAGTTGCTCCTAATTCCTACACCCTGCTGGTCATTCTACCAACCACCAGGACATGGTATTCTGTATTAGTCTTCAATGATGCCTTCTTTTGTATTCCATTAGTCCCAGAGTCACAAGAAATTTTGGCTTGTGAGTGGCAGGACTCAACATACAACTAAAACAATACTTCCGGGCCGTCTGGCCCCAAGGGTGCAAAAATTCCCACACCATCTTTGGGGAAAGCTTAGCTAAAGACCTAAAAGTTCTACCTCTGGAAAAGGAAACCCTCCTTCAATATGCAGACGACATTCTGATCGCCAGCCCTACTAAGGAGGCCTCTGAACTACCAAGCCAATAAAGGATAGAAGTTGTCCAAGAAAAAGCTCAAATATCACAGACTGCCGTGACCTGCCTGGGCTTCATTCTCACAGAAGGTTGGAGAAGTCCATCCCAGGAAAGGGAAGAAACCATTTTCAGCCTTACCCCTTTCTAAAACTAGAAGACAGCTTAGGGGTTCCTGGGGAGGCCAGGGTTTGCTGCTTCTGGATCCCTAACTACAGTCTACTAGCTGGGCCTCTATATGAAACACTGAAAGGAAAAGATGATGATCCTTTTGAATAGAATCCAGAAGTGGCCTTTCAAGAATGGAAAGAGCAGTCAATTCAGACCCTTGCCCTGGAACTCCCTAATTTAGCTAAACCCTTTGACCTTTACATTCCCGGTGAAAGGTGAATCGCCATTGGAGAATTAGTGCAAAACCTGGGACCACTTGAAATGGAACAATGCAAGAATGCCATCCAGGTAGGATAAACTATGGTCACCAAGGGGCTTGGCCCACTGCCACATCTGGCCAAGATACTGGCGGTATCTAAAAACCTGGAAATCAGCAGCCCAAAAGGCCACCTCCCTCCTAAGGGGAAAGGACCCCACGTGGTGATCCTAACCACCAACCATGCCCTGAAGTTGCAGGGTTCGCTCCGTGGGCACACCGACCTCGAGTGAGGAGGCCCTCCAACTCCAACATCCAGAGAGATAGCCGGGGGCAACAGGGCACCATGACGACTCGTGTGAACATCACTTGACCTGGAGTTTCTCTCATAAAACAACAAGAGTGTGTCCCAAAAGAGTAGACTACTGCTTGCAGGACTTACTGCACCCAGAGGGGAGCTAATAATCTTGGCGGGGGAACCGTATATCACACTGTCACCATAGAAAAGCCTACAGACACCGTGATGATGGTGGCCAGTAAGACCGGCTGGACTCTTGTTTACTTCAAAAGGCTGTTGACTCAGTGGCCATCATGGTCCTTGATCACCACTGACCCTGGACTGTCTGGGAGTTGAGCGGGCAGGGCTCTGACACCTGGTGCTGTTTGTACGTTAATTCAGGGGCCTAATTGAAGAAAGCGCAGACTACTGGTCAGAGCATCTAGGCTGGCAGAAACGGTCGGCTAAGGTGGCCGAACAAATGTGGGGCGGGGTGAAACCGGCCCCCACAGCGTCTCTGCACATCTCTTTCCTGGACCCTTAAAGGTCATTAGAATCTATAACACTTCCAATGCTGCTGCTCAGGTGGACGAGCAGGGAGGCAGGGGGCCTGGGGACAATCAACGTCACCTGGAGGCTGCTGGGGAGAAGCTCTGACCCTCGCCCCAGGGTATGAGGGCTCCCAACTCAGCACTCAGCAGTTACAGAAGAAGGGTCTGCACCCTCAGCACTCCAAGAATGAGGAACGGGACAAAAGGCAGAGGGGGGGTTTGTCCCCAGCAAAGCCCATTAAAAATCCCTGGGAGATAAAAATAGAATCTGGGCAATAAAGTCAAGTCTAACCTTTTTTATCCTTTGTGCTTTGTCTAATTTCACGTGCTCCTAGGGTCCCGCATGCAGAGGTTCCACACCCGGCACTTCAGACCAGATTTCCTAGTGCAGAATGGCTGGGTCGACACCTCAGCTCCTGGGGCCCAGTGCAGACTCCGCGATATAGAGCCTGAGCTACAGCCAACCCGGCCCTCGAGAGCTCCGCCCCCTCCCTCCCACTGACTCTGACAGGATCTCTACACAGCAGCCCAGCCCACAGCCCACGGGGTAGTACATGCTCTCACCTCTCCATTCTCTGATCAAAATATAAAGTTTCCTTTGCTTGTGAACCAAACTCAGTCTCGATCTGTTGGCCCCAATGACACTGGGCAGGGGGACACTTGTTGGGGTCCACTCTGGAGGATCAGTAACAGAAATTGAGACTATTGTAACCTCAATGAACAGATGTGTGAGCCAAAGTGTAGTTAACATAGAACAGTGTATAAGGCTCGGGTAAAATAAGATGTTTCTAACACTTCCATTGGATATTTCCATCACTTTATTATAAGCAAGTTCAGTGAAAAGGTTTGTCTTATTTGTCAGCTCAATATTAGAGAAATGAAGTGATTTCTTTCCAAGGATGTACATCTAATAATCTTGGTTAAACCTTCAATCTTGTTTTAAATGCTTTTCCATTGAAAATGATACCTCTCTTTCAGCTCCCCCATTTCTGAGAAGTATAAAATCTTATAATTTATTATTACCAAAGGGGAAAGGTGGGAGGAGGGATAAATTAACAGTTTGGGATTAACACATACACACTGCTATGTATAAAATAGATCATCAACAAGGAACTACTGTATAGCACAGGGAACTACACTCAACATTTTGCAATAACCTATAAGGGGAAATAATCTGAAAAAGAATAGATATTTTTATTGACATCATCTATCAATGACAGTTAAAGTGTAACCTAAGGGAAGCTGGTGGTGAGTGCTTCTGACCCTGAAGACTTCAATCATCTAAAGTTTGGACTCTGCCTACTTCCCAAGGCCCTTAATGAACATATGTGTAGCCGTAGCTTAAAAAATTCCCCAGTTTGGGTTTCGGGGAGACACTGATTTTGAAAAAGCCCTGGTGTTCTCCTTACATGAATGGGACTCTTCCTACTGCTAAAACATGTCTGTCACACCCAGAGGATGGTATACCGTCTGATCGGGAAGAGTTTGGAAAAGGCATCTCATCTCCTCATCTCCTGGTGCTCGGGTTCACCCCTCCAGCGTCTTTACTAACAGTCTCCCCACTTGGAGATGTCAGCACTGTCAACATCCTGTTGCATACAGTTTGGAATTTGTCCAGAGGATGAAGCGGAAGGATGAGGAACAATGAGAGGCAAGTCCTACGTGTTCAGACAGGCACATGTCACTCTAATTTCCAATCAGGAAGACGAATTGACCAAAGGCTAGGGTTGCCCATGGAAACAGTATAGGGCTTGAGGAAATCCCGCTGCTTTGTGGCCAGTTCCCATAAACACAAGTTGAACAATAGAACTCAGGGGCAGTAAAATTCACAAAACTGCAGAGTTGAAAATATCCATCACTGAAAAATGTCTTGAGGAAAGTCAGAGAAAAGGACTTGTAAGCAAGGGAGAATGGCAGGAAAGGGATTTGAGGAGGTAGAAAGGACTCGCCGTTAAGCACAAGAAAAGGAGCTGAACATTGCCAACATTGCAGTTGGCCAAAAAGGGTGTATGCGTTTTTTTGTGTATATATTCAAGAAAAGAGCGTACACCTTTTTAGCCAACCAAACAGGTGGGCACTGGAAGTCAATACTACAAAAGACATCACTTCGCATCAGTCAGAAGAGCCATCCTCATAAAGCGTAAACAACAGAAATGCAGGACAGGGCAAGGAGAAGAGGGAGCCCTGTGAGACTTATAGTGGAAATGTATATTGCCAACGGCCATTCTGGAGAAGTGTATTGTGTTTACTAAAGCATCTAAACAATGAGCTACAGAGCATAGGGCACTTGCACTCATGGGCGTATATCTTGGGAAAAACAAAAATCGAGAGGACACAGGCACCCCAATGTTTACCCCCTCTCTGTTTAAAAGATCCTCGACTAGGATATAACTTAAATGTCTCTGGAGGGAAAAAATGGATAGAGATGTGGTACTTAGGTAGAGTGGAATATTATTCAGCCTGGAAATCAATGAAATATGGCCAGCTGTAACAACTCCGGAGGAGTTACGTATGATCATTCTAAGTGACAGAATTCAAAAAGAAGAAGACACATATCATAAGATATCACTTAAAGGTGGAATCCAAAATGGCTACACATGAAATAAATTACAAAACAAAAACATAGTCAAATATGTAGAAAACACGCATAAGGCTGCTAAACGGGAAAGGTGGGGAGGGGTGAGGCATCATCCAGGAGGTTGAAATTAGCAAAGATACCATTCCAAATACCAAACTGATAATCAACAAGGCCTACACGGTAGCTAAAAGAACTGCACTCAGCACACTCAAGTCACCGGAAAAGAATATATACGACTGGTAAGAATCTGAAAAAGAATTTATTGATGTCTCTCTGTACGTGAATCAAGTGGATGTACAGCAGCAAGAAACAGAGCTTTGAAAATCAGCTGTAACCAATATAGTAATAAATTGAAAAAAATAAACGACAGAGAGACAGAGAAAACCTCTTACAACTTTTCCTCAGGGACGGTGATGCAACATGGATTGAACACATCTAGACCCACAGCAGGATGAGACATAAGGCTGGAAACTGTTTGCGCTAAGAGAAATGTGAGGTTGGGTGAGGAAATGCACACCCTTTAAAGTAATACTACCTGGTACCCATTCAATGGGTCCCAAATCTGCAGGTTCAAGGGATCTTCCTACAGCTAAAACATGCATGGAAAACCCAGAGGACTGTACACCATGTGATCGGGAGATGTGTCTAAAATGCACCTCATTTATCCTCTCCTGGTGCTCCTGTTCACCATTCCAGCCACGTTACTTAGAAGCTCCCCACTTGGAGAATCAGCACATTTAAACTTCTGTTTCACACATTTTGCAAATTGTGAGGAGGATGAACGGGAAGAGGGGGAACCAATGAGAGAAGAGTTGTAGGGGTTTGGACGGGCACATATCACTCTAATTTCCCATTAAGAATAAGAATTAAAAAAAGGCTCAGCCTGCCTCGCCGGAGCCAAAATAGGGCCTGAAGCAATCCTGCGGGTTTGAGGCCAGCTCACAAAAGAGCAACTTAAAACATGGAGCTCAGGGTCACTGCAATTCACAAACCTGCAGAGTTATAAATGAAAACTAACGTCCAAAAATATGTTGAGGTAAGGCAAAGAAGAGGATCTGAATGCAAGACAGAATTGCAAGAAACAGATTTCAAGAGATAGATTGGACTCGTCTTTAACGCACATGAAAAGCGGCAGAATTTCGACAATGATGCAGTTGGCCCAAAAGGGCGTATGCGATTTTTCCTGATTATATCCAGGAAAAAACGCATACGCACTTTATGGGCAACGAAGCAAGCAAGCAATGCAAATGTGCACAACAAAGAAGTCTCATTTCCCACCGGTCAAAAGGGCCATCCTAAAAAATTGTAAAAACCAGAAATGCAGGACAGGCCATGGAGAACAGGGAGCCTTTATACGCTGATGGGCAGTGTGTGAACTGCCGAGAGCCACTCTGGAGAAGTGTATGGTGGTTCCTAAATCATCTAAAAACAGAGCTACAGAGCATAGGACACTTCCAATCATGGGAGTATATCTAGGGAAGTCTAAAAATCAACAGGACACAAGCACACCACAGTTTAGGGCTACTCTGTTTACAAGAACCTCAACTTCAGTACACCTTAAATATCCCAGGAAAGAGAACAATGGATAAAGAAGATGTGGTACTTATGTACAATGGAATATCTCTTCACCATGAAATCAATGTAATAAGGCTAGTAGAAGGATAAAGAGTGGATTTAGGTCCGATAATACTACTTGAAATAAGTCAAACAGAAAAAGAAACATATCATAAGATATCACTTATAGAGGGAGGGTAAATATGCCTGCACAAGAAATGAATTACAGAACAGAACAGTGTCTCACATTTAGAAAACACACTTATGTCAGCTTAAGGGGAAAGGAGAGGTGGGGTGATGCATAAAACCAGAGTTTGAAATTAGCACAGATACCGTTCAAGAAACCAAATAGGTATTAGACAAGATCTACACCTTGCTCAATGAACTGGCCTCAACACACCCTATACACCGCAGAGAAATATATCTGAGTAATAAGAATCTTAAAACCCATGTATTGATATATCTCCATAAGGGAATCAAGTGTGTGCAGAGCGGCACAAACACAGCAGTGAAAATGAGCTAAACCCCATTATAGAAATAAATTTTAAAAACAAAACGCAGAAACAATGAAAGAGAGAAAAATTCTTACAAAATTCGCTCAGGGGCTGTGATGCAACCTGGATTGACCACATATAAACCCACAGCTGGATAAGACATAAGGCTGGACACTTGGGGCTGAGAGGATTGGTGAGCTTCGGTGAGCAACTGCCGAAAGTTTAATGCAATACTTCATGCTACTCATTCCAAGGGTCCCAACACTCCAGGTTGAAGGGAATCTTCCTACAGCTAAACCATGCTTGGGAAACCCAGCGACTGGTATACCATATGATCGGGAAAGGTTTCTAAAACGCACCACATTTTTCCTCTCCTGGGGCTCCGGATCGACATTCCAGCCGCTTTACTAACAACATCCCCACATGGAGAGTCAATGCCTTTAAGTTCTGGTATCGCACAGTCTTCAGTTAGTGCGGAGGATGAATGGGAATAGGGGGAACCAGTGAGAAACTAGCTGTAGCGGTTTCAATGGGCACATGTCACTCTAATTTCACATCAGTAAGAAGAATGAACCAAAGGCACAGCAAGGTGCCCCAGAAGAAGAATAGGGCTTCAAGGAATCCTGTGGTTATGGGGCAAGATCACAAAACTAAGAGCTGAAAAATGGAGCTAGGGGCCACGCAATTCAAGAACCTGACTTGCCCAAAAAGGGCGTATGTGTTTCTTTCTGAATATATTCAGGAAAAAACGCATACGCCCTTTTTGGCCAACCAAGCAAGCTTGCAAAGGAAATCTGCACTACAATGAAGTCTCAATTCCCCCCGGTCAAAAGGGCCATCTGAAAAAAGTGTAAAATCCATAAAGGCAGGACAGGCCATGGAGAACTGGGAGCCATCTTATGCTGATGGGCAGGATGTAAATTGCCAAGAGCCACTCGGGAGAAGTGTATGGTGTTTCCTGAAACATCTAAAAAACAAAGCAACAGAGCCTAGGGCACTTCCACTTATGGTACTATAGTTTAGGGCAATTAAAATCAAAAAGACACAGCCACCCCAAAGTTTGGGATGGCTCTGTTTACAAGAACCTCATATACGGTACAAGTTCAATATCGCAGAAAGTGAAAAATGGATAAAGAAGTTGTGGTACTTACGTACAATGCAGTATCACTCAGCAATGAAATCTATGTCATCAGGCCCGTAGCAGCATAATGAGTGGATTCAGGTATGATGATTCTAACTGAAATAAGTCACACAGAAAAAGAAACATCATAAGATATCACTAATACACGGAATGTAAACTTGGCTACACAGGAACTGAATTCCAAAACAGAACAGGGTCTCAAATTTAGAAAACCAACTTATGCTTGCTTAAGGCGAAAGGTGAGTTGGGGTACTGCATAAAACCAGAGATTGAAATGAGCACAGATATAAATACTTAAGCCAAATATGGAATAGACAAGAGCTACTCCTTGCTCAACGAAATGGACTCAACACCCCATATTCAACGCCTAGGAATATACCTGACTAGTAAGAATCATAAAACCTATGGATTTATATATCTCTGTAAGAGAATCAAGAGTGTGTACAGCGGCATTAAAGCAGTGAAAATCAGGTAAATCCCATAATAAAAATAAATTTCTTAAACAAAACACAATGACAGTGAAATAGAGAGAAATACTTAAGTAATTCATTCAAGGCTTCTGATGCAACCTGCATTTACCACATCTACACCCAGAGCTGGGTGACACATAAGGCTGGACACTTGGGGCTCATAAGATTGGTGAGGTTCGGTGAGCAAATGAAGACCTTTGAAGTCATATTGCATGGTACCCATTCCACGGGTCTCAACTCTCCAGGTTTAAGGTATTCTTCCTTCAGCTAAAACATGCATGTGGAACCCAGAGTATGACAACCATGTGATCGAGAAACATGTTCAAATAGGTCTCACTTTTCGTTCCCTGGTACTCGGGTGCAACATGCCAGACGCTTTACTAACACTCTCCCGACTTGGAGAGTCAGTGCCTTTAACCTCCTGTTTGGCCCAGTTTGCAATTTCTGCGGAAGATGAACAGGAATAGGGAGAACCAATGACAGACTAGCTGGAGGTGTCTGGACGGGCAAATTTAACTCTCATTTCCCACCAGGAAGAGGAATTAACCAAAGGCTCAGCGTGCCATGCCGGAACCAGATTAGGGCCTGAAGCCATCCTGCGGTGTTGCGGCCAGCTCACGAGAAAGCGAGTTGAAGAAAGGAGCTCAGGGGCACTGTAATTCACAAACCTGCAGAGTTATAAATGACAGCTATCGTCCAAAAATATACTGAAGTAAGGCTGCCAAGAGGACTTGAAAGCGGGGCAGTTGCAGGAAACCGATTTCAGGAGGTAGACTAGAATTGCATTTAAAGCATAGGAAAAGAGGCAGAACGTCCACAATGATGCACTTGGCCAAAAAGGGCGTATGCGTTTTTTCCTGAATATATTCAGGAAAAAACGCATACGCCCTTTTTGGCCAACCAAGCAAGCTTGCAAAGGAAATCTGCACTACAATGAAGTCTCACTTCCCCCCGGTCAAAAGGGCCATCTGAAAAAAGTGTAAAATCCAGAAAGGCAGGACAGGCCATGGAGAACTGGGAGCCTTGTTATGCTGATGGGCGGGATGTCAATTGCCAACAGCCACTCGGGAGAAGTGTATGGTGTTTCCTGAAACACCTAAAAAACAAAGCAACAGAGCCTAGGGCACTTCCACTTATGGTCCTATAGGTTAGTTAATTTAAAATCAAAAAGACACAGCCACCCCAAAGGTTGGGACGGTTCTTTTTACTGGAATCTCTTCTACGGCACAAGTTAAATATCCCAGAGAGCAAATAATGGATAAAGAAGTTGCGGTACTTATGTACAACAGAATACCACTCAGCAATGAAATCTATGTCACCAGGCCCGTACCAGCATAATGAGTGGATTGAGGCACGATGATTCTAACTGAAATAAGTCACACAAAAAAAGAAACATTGTAAGGTATCACTAATACATGGAATGTGAACTTGGCTACACATGAACTGAATTACAAAACAGAACAGGGTCTCAAGTTTAGAAAACTAACTTATGCTTGCTTAAGGGGGAAGGTGAGTTGCGGTGCTGCATTAAACCAGAGTTTGAAATTAGCACAGATACCGTTCCATAAGCCAAATATGGAATAGACAAGACCTACCCCTTGCTCAACGAAATGGATTCAACAATGAGGTATCACCTCACACCTGGTTGAATAGGCATCATAGAAAATCTACAAGCAAAAAATGCTGGAAAGGGTGTGGAGATAAGGAACCCTCTTCCACTATTGTTGGGAATATAAATTGATACAGTCACTATGGAGAACAATATGGAATTTCTTAAGAAACTAACAATAGAATTACCATATGATACAGCAATCCCAGTACTGGACATATACCCAGACAAAACCATAAATCAAAAAGAGACATTCACCGCAATGTTCATTGCATCACTATTTACAATATCGAGGTAATGGAAGCAACCTAAATGCCCACAGACAGACGAATGCATAAAGCCGTGGTACATATATAAAATGGAATATTACTAAGCCATGAAAAGGAATGAAATTGGGTCATTTGTAGAGACGTCGATGCATCTAGAGACTGTCATACAGAGTGAAGTAAGTCAGAAAGAGAAAAACAAATCTTGTATATTCATGCATATATGTGGAACCTAGAAAACCTGTACAGATTAACCATTTTGCGAGGCATAAATAGAGCAACAGATGTAGACAACAAACGTATGGACAACAAGGGGGGAAAGCTGTTGGGGGGGGGTGGTGGGAGGAGTTGAGAGACTGGGATTGGCATGTATACATTTATATGTATAAAATAGATAACCAATAAGAACCTGCTGTATAAAAATATAAAATAAAATTCAAAATTAAAAAGAAATAAAATTTAAAAAATAGAAAAATCAATTATTCCCTTCACATACATGTATTTATATGAATAAATTATTTCCATGCTTATATCTGTAAATACAAAAAAGAGGAATAAAATGTACCTTGAACCCAAAACGAAAAAGAGAAAGAAAACACAGAACCCACCAGTTCCACAGAGGAAAACCGTATCAGGGCACTTGCTCCAGTTGTAAACAATTCTGAAGTTGGTCAGTGGTGGGGAATCGTCTCCCATTCAGCCAGCAGCCCCCACGCAACAAGCGTCCTCATTGCAAAGCTGGGGCACCGTGCCGAGGCATCTGTGAGTAAACGTGAGCTGAGCCCCAGGCCAGTTGCTGCTGAACTATTCCCACCCATCCCAGGTAAAACACCTGAATATATACAAGGACTTGAAAGCCTAGAGGGAGGGCCATAGAGCCACACGAGTGACAGCATGCCGGCCGACTTGGTGCCTGCAGGCCAGCCAGGATGGTCCTGGCTCTGGGTGCTCTTCTGGAAGATGTCCATTTCCCTGCCTGAGATACCCGTCCTGTCCCTGCCCCCACTGCTTTTTTCCTTCCTCACCTCTGCCCAGGGAGAAATTCCAGCAGCAGGTATGGGTGACACATCTTCTTCTTTAGCAGGTGGCAGCCTGGCAACTGCTGCAGAAAGTCCAGCAGAGCCCCACTCACACTGGGCCACCCACAAAGCCATGGCCTCTCACTCCCTCCCACCAGCCCAGCCCCGAGACTGCTGACAGGGCAGAGAAAATGGCGTCAGGCACGGCTGCAGGGGCTCTTGCTGCCTGGAGTGGTATTTATAGTGATCTCAACCCAGGCACACCTGGGGAGGGCTGGCCGGCACGGTAAGGCTGCCCAGGTCAGCCAATCATCACCCCTCAGGGGCTCACAGTTGCAGAAAATGGAACTTGCTGAACCGGCCAGGTCCAAGGAACAGGTGTGGGCTCCTGAGAGTCAGGATAGACAAGGGGCTGCAGCTTTGGCTTGTTTTCTAATCATTTTATCTGGCCCATGAGTGGGAGACAACTTCAAGAAAACCCTCTCCTAATGAGAGGAACCCAGGAGTCAGGGAGAGGAGGGGTGGGTGGTGGTTGGAGACAGAGGCCTGGTGCCCCGGGTGCAGTGGAAGTCTCTGGAAGACCAGGTGGAGGGAGGCCTCACGGAGTGATGCCCAGGGTCACAGACCTGTCACAGCTGCTGTTTGTTAGTTCAAGTCCTGCTCTGGGGTGCTCTGTGTCAGCTCTGAGTGACAGGTGAGCTGGGGGTGCTCTGCAATGAGGGCTATGTGCACGGTTCCTGTGTGCCCAGCCCTGCCACAGTACCTGCAAGGGTAGCTCTGTATCCTGGGAGGGGCCTGACCACGAGAGCCCTGTGGGCTGGGGTGGGGGTGGGGTACCTGCCCAGGTGAGCTCCATATTCTGGGATTGGTCTGACCACGAGAGCCCCATGGGCTGCTGGGGACCTGGTAAAGGATGTCAGGACAGTCAGTGAAGCCACCGAGGATATACCTCCAGTTGCTCCTAATTCCTACACCCTGCTGGTCATTCTACCAACCACCAGGACATGGTATTCTGTATTAGTCTTCAATGATGCCTTCTTTTGTATTCCATTAGTCCCAGAGTCACAAGAAATTTTGGCTTGTGAGTGGCAGGACTCAACATACAACTAAAACAATACTTCCGGGCCGTCTGGCCCCAAGGGTGCAAAAATTCCCACACCATCTTTGGGGAAAGCTTAGCTAAAGACCTAAAAGTTCTACCTCTGGAAAAGGAAACCCTCCTTCAATATGCAGACGACATTCTGATCGCCAGCCCTACTAAGGAGGCCTCTGAACTACCAAGCCAATAAAGGATAGAAGTTGTCCAAGAAAAAGCTCAAATATCACAGACTGCCGTGACCTGCCTGGGCTTCATTCTCACAGAAGGTTGGAGAAGTCCATCCCAGGAAAGGGAAGAAACCATTTTCAGCCTTACCCCTTTCTAAAACTAGAAGACAGCTTAGGGGTTCCTGGGGAGGCCAGGGTTTGCTGCTTCTGGATCCCTAACTACAGTCTACTAGCTGGGCCTCTATATGAAACACTGAAAGGAAAAGATGATGATCCTTTTGAATAGAATCCAGAAGTGGCCTTTCAAGAATGGAAAGAGCAGTCAATTCAGACCCTTGCCCTGGAACTCCCTAATTTAGCTAAACCCTTTGACCTTTACATTCCCGGTGAAAGGTGAATCGCCATTGGAGAATTAGTGCAAAACCTGGGACCACTTGAAATGGAACAATGCAAGAATGCCATCCAGGTAGGATAAACTATGGTCACCAAGGGGCTTGGCCCACTGCCACATCTGGCCAAGATACTGGCGGTATCTAAAAACCTGGAAATCAGCAGCCCAAAAGGCCACCTCCCTCCTAAGGGGAAAGGACCCCACGTGGTGATCCTAACCACCAACCATGCCCTGAAGTTGCAGGGTTCGCTCCGTGGGCACACCGACCTCGAGTGAGGAGGCCCTCCAACTCCAACATCCAGAGAGATAGCCGGGGGCAACAGGGCACCATGACGACTCGTGTGAACATCACTTGACCTGGAGTTTCTCTCATAAAACAACAAGAGTGTGTCCCAAAAGAGTAGACTACTGCTTGCAGGACTTACTGCACCCAGAGGGGAGCTAATAATCTTGGCGGGGGAACCGTATATCACACTGTCACCATAGAAAAGCCTACAGACACCGTGATGATGGTGGCCAATAAGACCGGCTGGACTCCTGTTTACTTCAAAAGGCTGTTGACTCAGTGGCCATCATGGTCCTTGATCACCACTGACCCTGGACTGTCTGGGAGTTGAGCGGGCAGGGCTCTGACACCTGGTGCTGTTTGTACGTTAATTCAGGGGCCTAATTGAAGAAAGCGCAGACTACTGGTCAGAGCATCTAGGCTGGCAGAAACGGTCGGCTAAGGTGGCCGAACAAATGTGGGGCGGGGTGAAACCGGCCCCCACAGCGTCTCTGCACATCTCTTTCCTGGACCCTTAAAGGTCATTAGAATCTATAACACTTCCAATGCTGCTGCTCAGGTGGACGAGCAGGGAGGCAGGGGGCCTGGGGACAATCAACGTCACCTGGAGGCTGCTGGGGAGAAGCTCTGACCCTCGCCCCAGGGTATGAGGGCTCCCAACTCAGCACTCAGCAGTTACAGAAGAAGGGTCTGCACCCTCAGCACTCCAAGAATGAGGAACGGGACAAAAGGCAGAGGGGGGGTTTGTCCCCAGCAAAGCCCATTAAAAATCCCTGGGAGATAAAAATAGAATCTGGGCAATAAAGTCAAGTCTAACCTTTTTTATCCTTTGTGCTTTGTCTAATTTCACGTGCTCCTAGGGTCCCGCATGCAGAGGTTCCACACCCGGCACTTCAGACCAGATTTCCTAGTGCAGAATGGCTGGGTCGACACCTCAGCTCCTGGGGCCCAGTGCAGACTCCGCGATATAGAGCCTGAGCTACAGCCAACCCGGCCCTCGAGAGCTCCGCCCCCTCCCTCCCACTGACTCTGACAGGATCTCTACACAGCAGCCCAGCCCACAGCCCACGGGGTAGTACATGCTCTCACCTCTCCATTCTCTGATCAAAATATAAAGTTTCCTTTGCTTGTGAACCAAACTCAGTCTCGATCTGTTGGCCCCAATGACACTGGGCAGGGGGACACTTGTTGGGGTCCACTCTGGAGGATCAGTAACAGAAATTGAGACTATTGTAACCTCAATGAACAGATGTGTGAGCCAAAGTGTAGTTAACATAGAACAGTGTATAAGGCTCGGGTAAAATAAGATGTTTCTAACACTTCCATTGGATATTTCCATCACTTTATTATAAGCAAGTTCAGTGAAAAGGTTTGTCTTATTTGTCAGCTCAATATTAGAGAAATGAAGTGATTTCTTTCCAAGGATGTACATCTAATAATCTTGGTTAAACCTTCAATCTTGTTTTAAATGCTTTTCCATTGAAAATGATACCTCTCTTTCAGCTCCCCCATTTCTGAGAAGTATAAAATCTTATAATTTATTATTACCAAAGGGGAAAGGTGGGAGGAGGGATAAATTAACAGTTTGGGATTAACACATACACACTGCTATGTATAAAATAGATCATCAACAAGGAACTACTGTATAGCACAGGGAACTACACTCAACATTTTGCAATAACCTATAAGGGGAAATAATCTGAAAAAGAATAGATATTTTTATTGACATCATCTATCAATGACAGTTAAAGTGTAACCTAAGGGAAGCTGGTGGTGAGTGCTTCTGACCCTGAAGACTTCAATCATCTAAAGTTTGGACTCTGCCTACTTCCCAAGGCCCTTAATGAACATATGTGTAGCCGTAGCTTAAAAAATTCCCCAGTTTGGGTTTCGGGGAGACACTGATTTTGAAAAAGCCCTGGTGTTCTCCTTACATGAATGGGACTCTTCCTACTGCTAAAACATGTCTGTCACACCCAGAGGATGGTATACCGTCTGATCGGGAAGAGTTTGGAAAAGGCATCTCATCTCCTCATCTCCTGGTGCTCGGGTTCACCCCTCCAGCGTCTTTACTAACAGTCTCCCCACTTGGAGATGTCAGCACTGTCAACATCCTGTTGCGTACAGTTTGGAATTTGTCCAGAGGATGAAGCGGAAGGATGAGGAACAATGAGAGGCAAGTCCTACGTGTTCAGACAGGCACATGTCACTCTAATTTCCAATCAGGAAGACGAATTGACCAAAGGCTAGGGTTGCCCATGGAAACAGTATAGGGCTTGAGGAAATCCCGCTGCTTTGTGGCCAGTTCCCATAAACACAAGTTGAACAATAGAACTCAGGGGCAGTAAAATTCACAAAACTGCAGAGTTGAAAATATCCATCACTGAAAAATGTCTTGAGGAAAGTCAGAGAAAAGGACTTGTAAGCAAGGGAGAATGGCAGGAAAGGGATTTGAGGAGGTAGAAAGGACTCGCCGTTAAGCACAAGAAAAGGAGCTGAACATTGCCAACATTGCAGTTGGCCAAAAAGGGTGTATGCGTTTTTTTGTGTATATATTCAAGAAAAGAGCGTACACCTTTTTAGCCAACCAAACAGGTGGGCACTGGAAGTCAATACTACAAAAGACATCACTTCGCATCAGTCAGAAGAGCCATCCTCATAAAGCGTAAACAACAGAAATGCAGGACAGGGCAAGGAGAAGAGGGAGCCCTGTGAGACTTATAGTGGAAATGTATATTGCCAACGGCCATTCTGGAGAAGTGTATTGTGTTTACTAAAGCATCTAAACAATGAGCTACAGAGCATAGGGCACTTGCACTCATGGGCGTATATCTTGGGAAAAACAAAAATCGAGAGGACACAGGCACCCCAATGTTTACCCCCTCTCTGTTTAAAAGATCCTCGACTAGGATATAACTTAAATGTCTCTGGAGGGAAAAAATGGATAGAGATGTGGTACTTAGGTAGAGTGGAATATTATTCAGCCTGGAAATCAATGAAATATGGCCAGCTGTAACAACTCCGGAGGAGTTACGTATGATCATTCTAAGTGACAGAATTCAAAAAGAAGAAGACACATATCATAAGATATCACTTAAAGGTGGAATCCAAAATGGCTACACATGAAATAAATTACAAAACAAAAACATAGTCAAATATGTAGAAAACACGCATAAGGCTGCTAAACGGGAAAGGTGGGGAGGGGTGAGGCATCATCCAGGAGGTTGAAATTAGCAAAGATACCATTCCAAATACCAAACTGATAATCAACAAGGCCTACACGGTAGCTAAAAGAACTGCACTCAGCACACTCAAGTCACCGGAAAAGAATATATACGACTGGTAAGAATCTGAAAAAGAATTTATTGATGTCTCTCTGTACGTGAATCAAGTGGATGTACAGCAGCAAGAAACAGAGCTTTGAAAATCAGCTGTAACCAATATAGTAATAAATTGAAAAAAATAAACGACAGAGAGACAGAGAAAACCTCTTACAACTTTTCCTCAGGGACGGTGATGCAACATGGATTGAACACATCTAGACCCACAGCAGGATGAGACATAAGGCTGGAAACTGTTTGCGCTAAGAGAAATGTGAGGTTGGGTGAGGAAATGCACACCCTTTAAAGTAATACTACCTGGTACCCATTCAATGGGTCCCAAATCTGCAGGTTCAAGGGATCTTCCTACAGCTAAAACATGCATGGAAAACCCAGAGGACTGTACACCATGTGATCGGGAGATGTGTCTAAAATGCACCTCATTTATCCTCTCCTGGTGCTCCTGTTCACCATTCCAGCCACGTTACTTAGAAGCTCCCCACTTGGAGAATCAGCACATTTAAACTTCTGTTTCACACATTTTGCAAATTGTGAGGAGGATGAACGGGAAGAGGGGGAACCAATGAGAGAAGAGTTGTAGGGGTTTGGACGGGCACATATCACTCTAATTTCCCATTAAGAATAAGAATTAAAAAAAGGCTCAGCCTGCCTCGCCGGAGCCAAAATAGGGCCTGAAGCAATCCTGCGGGTTTGAGGCCAGCTCACAAAAGAGCAACTTAAAACATGGAGCTCAGGGTCACTGCAATTCACAAACCTGCAGAGTTATAAATGAAAACTAACGTCCAAAAATATGTTGAGGTAAGGCAAAGAAGAGGATCTGAATGCAAGACAGAATTGCAAGAAACAGATTTCAAGAGATAGATTGGACTCGTCTTTAACGCGCATGAAAAGCGGCAGAATTTCGACAATGATGCAGTTGGCCCAAAAGGGCGTATGCGATTTTTCCTGATTATATCCAGGAAAAAACGCATACGCACTTTATGGGCAATGAAGCAAGCAAGCAATGCAAATGTGCACAACAAAGAAGTCTCATTTCCCACCGGTCAAAAGGGCCATCCTAAAAAATTGTAAAAACCAGAAATGCAGGACAGGCCATGGAGAACAGGGAGCCTTTATACGCTGATGGGCAGTGTGTGAACTGCCGAGAGCCACTCTGGAGAAGTGTATGGTGGTTCCTAAATCATCTAAAAACAGAGCTACAGAGCATAGGACACTTCCAATCATGGGAGTATATCTAGGGAAGTCTAAAAATCAACAGGACACAAGCACACCACAGTTTAGGGCTACTCTGTTTACAAGAACCTCAACTTCAGTACACCTTAAATATCCCAGGAAAGAGAACAATGGATAAAGAAGATGTGGTACTTATGTACAATGGAATATCTCTTCACCATGAAATCAATGTAATAAGGCTAGTAGAAGGATAAAGAGTGGATTTAGGTCCGATAATACTACTTGAAATAAGTCAAACAGAAAAAGAAACATATCATAAGATATCACTTATAGAGGGAGGGTAAATATGCCTGCACAAGAAATGAATTACAGAACAGAACAGTGTCTCACATTTAGAAAACACACTTATGTCAGCTTAAGGGGAAAGGAGAGGTGGGGTGATGCATAAAACCAGAGTTTGAAATTAGCACAGATACCGTTCAAGAAACCAAATAGGTATTAGACAAGATCTACACCTTGCTCAATGAACTGGCCTCAACACACCCTATACACCGCAGAGAAATATATCTGAGTAATAAGAATCTTAAAACCCATGTATTGATATATCTCCATAAGGGAATCAAGTGTGTGCAGAGCGGCACAAACACAGCAGTGAAAATGAGCTAAACCCCATTATAGAAATAAATTTTAAAAACAAAACGCAGAAACAATGAAAGAGAGAAAAATTCTTACAAAATTCGCTCAGGGGCTGTGATGCAACCTGGATTGACCACATATAAACCCACAGCTGGATAAGACATAAGGCTGGACACTTGGGGCTGAGAGGATTGGTGAGCTTCGGTGAGCAACTGCCGAAAGTTTAATGCAATACTTCATGCTACTCATTCCAAGGGTCCCAACACTCCAGGTTGAAGGGAATCTTCCTACAGCTAAACCATGCTTGGGAAACCCAGCGACTGGTATACCATATGATCGGGAAAGGTTTCTAAAACGCACCACATTTTTCCTCTCCTGGGGCTCCGGATCGACATTCCAGCCGCTTTACTAACAACATCCCCACATGGAGAGTCAATGCCTTTAAGTTCTGGTATCGCACAGTCTTCAGTTAGTGCGGAGGATGAATGGGAATAGGGGGAACCAGTGAGAAACTAGCTGTAGCGGTTTCAATGGGCACATGTCACTCTAATTTCACATCAGTAAGAAGAATGAACCAAAGGCACAGCAAGGTGCCCCAGAAGAAGAATAGGGCTTCAAGGAATCCTGTGGTTATGGGGCAAGATCACAAAACTAAGAGCTGAAAAATGGAGCTAGGGGCCACGCAATTCAAGAACCTGACTTGCCCAAAAAGGGCGTATGTGTTTCTTTCTGAATATATTCAGGAAAAAACGCATACGCCCTTTTTGGCCAACCAAGCAAGCTTGCAAAGGAAATCTGCACTACAATGAAGTCTCAATTCCCCCCGGTCAAAAGGGCCATCTGAAAAAAGTGTAAAATCCATAAAGGCAGGACAGGCCATGGAGAACTGGGAGCCATCTTATGCTGATGGGCAGGATGTAAATTGCCAAGAGCCACTCGGGAGAAGTGTATGGTGTTTCCTGAAACATCTAAAAAACAAAGCAACAGAGCCTAGGGCACTTCCACTTATGGTACTATAGTTTAGGGCAATTAAAATCAAAAAGACACAGCCACCCCAAAGTTTGGGATGGCTCTGTTTACAAGAACCTCATATACGGTACAAGTTCAATATCGCAGAAAGTGAAAAATGGATAAAGAAGTTGTGGTACTTACGTACAATGCAGTATCACTCAGCAATGAAATCTATGTCATCAGGCCCGTAGCAGCATAATGAGTGGATTCAGGTATGATGATTCTAACTGAAATAAGTCACACAGAAAAAGAAACATCATAAGATATCACTAATACACGGAATGTAAACTTGGCTACACAGGAACTGAATTCCAAAACAGAACAGGGTCTCAAATTTAGAAAACCAACTTATGCTTGCTTAAGGCGAAAGGTGAGTTGGGGTACTGCATAAAACCAGAGATTGAAATGAGCACAGATATAAATACTTAAGCCAAATATGGAATAGACAAGAGCTACTCCTTGCTCAACGAAATGGACTCAACACCCCATATTCAACGCCTAGGAATATACCTGACTAGTAAGAATCATAAAACCTATGGATTTATATATCTCTGTAAGAGAATCAAGAGTGTGTACAGCGGCATTAAAGCAGTGAAAATCAGGTAAATCCCATAATAAAAATAAATTTCTTAAACAAAACACAATGACAGTGAAATAGAGAGAAATACTTAAGTAATTCATTCAAGGCTTCTGATGCAACCTGCATTTACCACATCTACACCCAGAGCTGGGTGACACATAAGGCTGGACACTTGGGGCTCATAAGATTGGTGAGGTTCGGTGAGCAAATGAAGACCTTTGAAGTCATATTGCATGGTACCCATTCCACGGGTCTCAACTCTCCAGGTTTAAGGTATTCTTCCTTCAGCTAAAACATGCATGTGGAACCCAGAGTATGATCAACCATGTGATCGAGAAACATGTTCAAATAGGTCTCACTTTTCGTTCCCTGGTACTCGGGTGCAACATGCCAGACGCTTTACTAACACTCTCCCGACTTGGAGAGTCAGTGCCTTTAACCTCCTGTTTGGCCCAGTTTGCAATTTCTGCGGAAGATGAACAGGAATAGGGAGAACCAATGACAGACTAGCTGGAGGTGTCTGGACGGGCAAATTTAACTCTCATTTCCCACCAGGAAGAGGAATTAACCAAAGGCTCAGCGTGCCATGCCGGAACCAGATTAGGGCCTGAAGCCATCCTGCGGTGTTGCGGCCAGCTCACGAGAAAGCGAGTTGAAGAAAGGAGCTCAGGGGCACTGTAATTCACAAACCTGCAGAGTTATAAATGACAGCTATCGTCCAAAAATATACTGAAGTAAGGCTGCCAAGAGGACTTGAAAGCGGGGCAGTTGCAGGAAACCGATTTCAGGAGGTAGACTAGAATTGCATTTAAAGCATAGGAAAAGAGGCAGAACGTCCACAATGATGCACTTGGCCAAAAAGGGCGTATGCGTTTTTTCCTGAATATATTCAGGAAAAAACGCATACGCCCTTTTTGGCCAACCAAGCAAGCTTGCAAAGGAAATCTGCACTACAATGAAGTCTCACTTCCCCCCGGTCAAAAGGGCCATCTGAAAAAAGTGTAAAATCCAGAAAGGCAGGACAGGCCATGGAGAACTGGGAGCCTTGTTATGCTGATGGGCGGGATGTCAATTGCCAACAGCCACTCGGGAGAAGTGTATGGTGTTTCCTGAAACAGCTAAAAAACAAAGCAACAGAGCCTAGGGCACTTCCACTTATGGTCCTATAGGTTAGTTAATTTAAAATCAAAAAGACACAGCCACCCCAAAGGTTGGGACGGTTCTTTTTACTGGAATCTCTTCTACGGCACAAGTTAAATATCCCAGAGAGCAAATAATGGATAAAGAAGTTGCGGTACTTATGTACAACAGAATACCACTCAGCAATGAAATCTATGTCACCAGGCCCGTACCAGCATAATGAGTGGATTGAGGCACGATGATTCTAACTGAAATAAGTCACACAAAAAAAGAAACATTGTAAGGTATCACTAATACATGGAATGTGAACTTGGCTACACATGAACTGAATTACAAAACAGAACAGGGTCTCAAGTTTAGAAAACTAACTTATGCTTGCTTAAGGGGGAAGGTGAGTTGCGGTGCTGCATTAAACCAGAGTTTGAAATTAGCACAGATACCGTTCCATAAGCCAAATATGGAATAGACAAGACCTACCCCTTGCTCAACGAAATGGATTCAACAATGAGGTATCACCTCACACCTGGTTGAATAGGCATCATAGAAAATCTACAAGCAAAAAATGCTGGAAAGGGTGTGGAGATAAGGAACCCTCTTCCACTATTGTTGGGAATATAAATTGATACAGTCACTATGGAGAACAATATGGAATTTCTTAAGAAACTAACAATAGAATTACCATATGATACAGCAATCCCAGTACTGGACATATACCCAGACAAAACCATAAATCAAAAAGAGACATTCACCGCAATGTTCATTGCATCACTATTTACAATATCGAGGTAATGGAAGCAACCTAAATGCCCACAGACAGACGAATGCATAAAGCCGTGGTACATATATAAAATGGAATATTACTAAGCCATGAAAAGGAATGAAATTGGGTCATTTGTAGAGACGTCGATGCATCTAGAGACTGTCATACAGAGTGAAGTAAGTCAGAAAGAGAAAAACAAATCTTGTATATTCATGCATATATGTGGAACCTAGAAAACCTGTACAGATTAACCATTTTGCGAGGCATAAATAGAGCAACAGATGTAGACAACAAACGTATGGACAACAAGGGGGGAAAGCTGTTGGGGGGGGGTGGTGGGAGGAGTTGAGAGACTGGGATTGGCATGTATACATTTATATGTATAAAATAGATAACCAATAAGAACCTGCTGTATAAAAATATAAAATAAAATTCAAAATTAAAAAGAAATAAAATTTAAAAAATAGAAAAATCAATTATTCCCTTCACATACATGTATTTATATGAATAAATTATTTCCATGCTTATATCTGTAAATACAAAAAAGAGGAATAAAATGTACCTTGAACCCAAAACGAAAAAGAGAAAGAAAACACAGAACCCACCAGTTCCACAGAGGAAAACCGTATCAGGGCACTTGCTCCAGTTGTAAACAATTCTGAAGTTGGTCAGTGGTGGGGAATCGTCTCCCATTCAGCCAGCAGCCCCCACGCAACAAGCGTCCTCATTGCAAAGCTGGGGCACCGTGCCGAGGCATCTGTGAGTAAACGTGAGCTGAGCCCCAGGCCAGTTGCTGCTGAACTATTCCCACCCATCCCAGGTAAAACACCTGAATATATACAAGGACTTGAAAGCCTAGAGGGAGGGCCATAGAGCCACACGAGTGACAGCATGCCGGCCGACTTGGTGCCTGCAGGCCAGCCAGGATGGTCCTGGCTCTGGGTGCTCTTCTGGAAGATGTCCATTTCCCTGCCTGAGATACCCGTCCTGTCCCTGCCCCCACTGCTTTTTTCCTTCCTCACCTCTGCCCAGGGAGAAATTCCAGCAGCAGGTATGGGTGACACATCTTCTTCTTTAGCAGGTGGCAGCCTGGCAACTGCTGCAGAAAGTCCAGCAGAGCCCCACTCACACTGGGCCACCCACAAAGCCGTGGCCTCTCACTCCCTCCCACCAGCCCAGCCCCGAGACTGCTGACAGGGCAGAGAAAATGGCGTCAGGCACGGCTGCAGGGGCTCTTGCTGCCTGGAGTGGTATTTATAGTGATCTCAACCCAGGCACACCTGGGGAGGGCTGGCCGGCACGGTAAGGCTGCCCAGGTCAGCCAATCATCACCCCTCAGGGGCTCACAGTTGCAGAAAATGGAACTTGCTGAACCGGCCAGGTCCAAGGAACAGGTGTGGGCTCCTGAGAGTCAGGATAGACAAGGGGCTGCAGCTTTGGCTTGTTTTCTAATCATTTTATCTGGCCCATGAGTGGGAGACAACTTCAAGAAAACCCTCTCCTAATGAGAGGAACCCAGGAGTCAGGGAGAGGAGGGGTGGGTGGTGGTTGGAGACAGAGGCCTGGTGCCCCGGGTGCAGTGGAAGTCTCTGGAAGACCAGGTGGAGGGAGGCCTCACGGAGTGATGCCCAGGGTCACAGACCTGTCACAGCTGCTGTTTGTTAGTTCAAGTCCTGCTCTGGGGTGCTCTGTGTCAGCTCTGAGTGACAGGTGAGCTGGGGGTGCTCTGCAATGAGGGCTATGTGCACGGTTCCTGTGTGCCCAGCCCTGCCACAGTACCTGCAAGGGTAGCTCTGTATCCTGGGAGGGGCCTGACCACGAGAGCCCTGTGGGCTGGGGTGGGGGTGGGGTACCTGCCCAGGTGAGCTCCATATTCTGGGATTGGTCTGACCACGAGAGCCCCATGGGCTGCTGGGGACCTGGTAAAGGATGTCAGGACAGTCAGTGAAGCCACCGAGGATATACCTCCAGTTGCTCCTAATTCCTACACCCTGCTGGTCATTCTACCAACCACCAGGACATGGTATTCTGTATTAGTCTTCAATGATGCCTTCTTTTGTATTCCATTAGTCCCAGAGTCACAAGAAATTTTGGCTTGTGAGTGGCAGGACTCAACATACAACTAAAACAATACTTCCGGGCCGTCTGGCCCCAAGGGTGCAAAAATTCCCACACCATCTTTGGGGAAAGCTTAGCTAAAGACCTAAAAGTTCTACCTCTGGAAAAGGAAACCCTCCTTCAATATGCAGACGACATTCTGATCGCCAGCCCTACTAAGGAGGCCTCTGAACTACCAAGCCAATAAAGGATAGAAGTTGTCCAAGAAAAAGCTCAAATATCACAGACTGCCGTGACCTGCCTGGGCTTCATTCTCACAGAAGGTTGGAGAAGTCCATCCCAGGAAAGGGAAGAAACCATTTTCAGCCTTACCCCTTTCTAAAACTAGAAGACAGCTTAGGGGTTCCTGGGGAGGCCAGGGTTTGCTGCTTCTGGATCCCTAACTACAGTCTACTAGCTGGGCCTCTATATGAAACACTGAAAGGAAAAGATGATGATCCTTTTGAATAGAATCCAGAAGTGGCCTTTCAAGAATGGAAAGAGCAGTCAATTCAGACCCTTGCCCTGGAACTCCCTAATTTAGCTAAACCCTTTGACCTTTACATTCCCGGTGAAAGGTGAATCGCCATTGGAGAATTAGTGCAAAACCTGGGACCACTTGAAATGGAACAATGCAAGAATGCCATCCAGGTAGGATAAACTATGGTCACCAAGGGGCTTGGCCCACTGCCACATCTGGCCAAGATACTGGCGGTATCTAAAAACCTGGAAATCAGCAGCCCAAAAGGCCACCTCCCTCCTAAGGGGAAAGGACCCCACGTGGTGATCCTAACCACCAACCATGCCCTGAAGTTGCAGGGTTCGCTCCGTGGGCACACCGACCTCGAGTGAGGAGGCCCTCCAACTCCAACATCCAGAGAGATAGCCGGGGGCAACAGGGCACCATGACGACTCGTGTGAACATCACTTGACCTGGAGTTTCTCTCATAAAACAACAAGAGTGTGTCCCAAAAGAGTAGACTACTGCTTGCAGGACTTACTGCACCCAGAGGGGAGCTAATAATCTTGGCGGGGGAACCGTATATCACACTGTCACCATAGAAAAGCCTACAGACACCGTGATGATGGTGGCCAGTAAGACCGGCTGGACTCTTGTTTACTTCAAAAGGCTGTTGACTCAGTGGCCATCATGGTCCTTGATCACCACTGACCCTGGACTGTCTGGGAGTTGAGCGGGCAGGGCTCTGACACCTGGTGCTGTTTGTACGTTAATTCAGGGGCCTAATTGAAGAAAGCGCAGACTACTGGTCAGAGCATCTAGGCTGGCAGAAACGGTCGGCTAAGGTGGCCGAACAAATGTGGGGCGGGGTGAAACCGGCCCCCACAGCGTCTCTGCACATCTCTTTCCTGGACCCTTAAAGGTCATTAGAATCTATAACACTTCCAATGCTGCTGCTCAGGTGGACGAGCAGGGAGGCAGGGGGCCTGGGGACAATCAACGTCACCTGGAGGCTGCTGGGGAGAAGCTCTGACCCTCGCCCCAGGGTATGAGGGCTCCCAACTCAGCACTCAGCAGTTACAGAAGAAGGGTCTGCACCCTCAGCACTCCAAGAATGAGGAACGGGACAAAAGGCAGAGGGGGGGTTTGTCCCCAGCAAAGCCCATTAAAAATCCCTGGGAGATAAAAATAGAATCTGGGCAATAAAGTCAAGTCTAACCTTTTTTATCCTTTGTGCTTTGTCTAATTTCACGTGCTCCTAGGGTCCCGCATGCAGAGGTTCCACACCCGGCACTTCAGACCAGATTTCCTAGTGCAGAATGGCTGGGTCGACACCTCAGCTCCTGGGGCCCAGTGCAGACTCCGCGATATAGAGCCTGAGCTACAGCCAACCCGGCCCTCGAGAGCTCCGCCCCCTCCCTCCCACTGACTCTGACAGGATCTCTACACAGCAGCCCAGCCCACAGCCCACGGGGTAGTACATGCTCTCACCTCTCCATTCTCTGATCAAAATATAAAGTTTCCTTTGCTTGTGAACCAAACTCAGTCTCGATCTGTTGGCCCCAATGACACTGGGCAGGGGGACACTTGTTGGGGTCCACTCTGGAGGATCAGTAACAGAAATTGAGACTATTGTAACCTCAATGAACAGATGTGTGAGCCAAAGTGTAGTTAACATAGAACAGTGTATAAGGCTCGGGTAAAATAAGATGTTTCTAACACTTCCATTGGATATTTCCATCACTTTATTATAAGCAAGTTCAGTGAAAAGGTTTGTCTTATTTGTCAGCTCAATATTAGAGAAATGAAGTGATTTCTTTCCAAGGATGTACATCTAATAATCTTGGTTAAACCTTCAATCTTGTTTTAAATGCTTTTCCATTGAAAATGATACCTCTCTTTCAGCTCCCCCATTTCTGAGAAGTATAAAATCTTATAATTTATTATTACCAAAGGGGAAAGGTGGGAGGAGGGATAAATTAACAGTTTGGGATTAACACATACACACTGCTATGTATAAAATAGATCATCAACAAGGAACTACTGTATAGCACAGGGAACTACACTCAACATTTTGCAATAACCTATAAGGGGAAATAATCTGAAAAAGAATAGATATTTTTATTGACATCATCTATCAATGACAGTTAAAGTGTAACCTAAGGGAAGCTGGTGGTGAGTGCTTCTGACCCTGAAGACTTCAATCATCTAAAGTTTGGACTCTGCCTACTTCCCAAGGCCCTTAATGAACATATGTGTAGCCGTAGCTTAAAAAATTCCCCAGTTTGGGTTTCGGGGAGACACTGATTTTGAAAAAGCCCTGGTGTTCTCCTTACATGAATGGGACTCTTCCTACTGCTAAAACATGTCTGTCACACCCAGAGGATGGTATACCGTCTGATCGGGAAGAGTTTGGAAAAGGCATCTCATCTCCTCATCTCCTGGTGCTCGGGTTCACCCCTCCAGCGTCTTTACTAACAGTCTCCCCACTTGGAGATGTCAGCACTGTCAACATCCTGTTGCGTACAGTTTGGAATTTGTCCAGAGGATGAAGCGGAAGGATGAGGAACAATGAGAGGCAAGTCCTACGTGTTCAGACAGGCACATGTCACTCTAATTTCCAATCAGGAAGACGAATTGACCAAAGGCTAGGGTTGCCCATGGAAACAGTATAGGGCTTGAGGAAATCCCGCTGCTTTGTGGCCAGTTCCCATAAACACAAGTTGAACAATAGAACTCAGGGGCAGTAAAATTCACAAAACTGCAGAGTTGAAAATATCCATCACTGAAAAATGTCTTGAGGAAAGTCAGAGAAAAGGACTTGTAAGCAAGGGAGAATGGCAGGAAAGGGATTTGAGGAGGTAGAAAGGACTCGCCGTTAAGCACAAGAAAAGGAGCTGAACATTGCCAACATTGCAGTTGGCCAAAAAGGGTGTATGCGTTTTTTTGTGTATATATTCAAGAAAAGAGCGTACACCTTTTTAGCCAACCAAACAGGTGGGCACTGGAAGTCAATACTACAAAAGACATCACTTCGCATCAGTCAGAAGAGCCATCCTCATAAAGCGTAAACAACAGAAATGCAGGACAGGGCAAGGAGAAGAGGGAGCCCTGTGAGACTTATAGTGGAAATGTATATTGCCAACGGCCATTCTGGAGAAGTGTATTGTGTTTACTAAAGCATCTAAACAATGAGCTACAGAGCATAGGGCACTTGCACTCATGGGCGTATATCTTGGGAAAAACAAAAATCGAGAGGACACAGGCACCCCAATGTTTACCCCCTCTCTGTTTAAAAGATCCTCGACTAGGATATAACTTAAATGTCTCTGGAGGGAAAAAATGGATAGAGATGTGGTACTTAGGTAGAGTGGAATATTATTCAGCCTGGAAATTCAATGAAATATGGCCAGCTGTAACAACTCCGGAGGAGTTACGTATGATCATTCTAAGTGACAGAATTCAAAAAGAAGAAGACACAGATCATAAGATATCACTTAAAGGTGGAATCCAAAATGGCTACACATGAAATAAATTACAAAACAAAAACATAGTCAAATATGTAGAAAACACGCATAAGGCTGCTAAACGGGAAAGGTGGGGAGGGGTGAGGCATCATCCAGGAGGTTGAAATTAGCAAAGATACCATTCCAAATACCAAACTGATAATCAACAAGGCCTACACGGTAGCTAAAAGAACTGCACTCAGCACACTCAAGTCACCGGAAAAGAATATATACGACTGGTAAGAATCTGAAAAAGGAATTTATTGATGTCTCTCTGTACGTGAATCAAGTGGATGTACAGCAGCAAGAAACAGAGCTTTGAAAATCAGCTGTAACCAATATAGTAATAAATTGAAAAAAATAAACGACAGAGAGACAGAGAAAACCTCTTACAACTTTTCCTCAGGGACGGTGATGCAACATGGATTGAACACATCTAGACCCACAGCAGGATGAGACATAAGGCTGGAAAACTGTTTGCGCTAAGAGAAATGTGAGGTTGGGTGAGGAAATGCACACCCTTTAAAGTAATACTACCTGGTACCCATTCAATGGGTCCCAAATCTGCAGGTTCAAGGGATCTTTCCTACAGCTAAAACATGCATGGAAAACCCAGAGGACTGTACACCATGTGATCGGGAGATGTGTCTAAAATGCACCTCATTTATCCTCTCCTGGTGCTCCTGTTCACCATTCCAGCCCACGTTACTTAGAAGCTCCCCCACTTGGAGAATCAGCACATTTAAACTTCTGTTTCACACATTTTGCAAATTGTGAGGAGGATGAACCGGGAAGAGGGGGAACCAATGAGAGAAGAGTTGTAGGGGTTTGGACGGGCACATATCACTCTAATTTCCCATTAAGAATAAGAATTAAAAAAAAGGCTCAGCCTGCCTCGCCGGAGCCAAAATAGGGCCTGAAGCAATCCTGCGGTTTGAGGCCAGCTCACAAAAGAGCAACTTAAAACATGGAGCTCAGGGTCCACTGCAATTCACAAACCTGCAGAGTTATAAATGAAAACTAACGTCCAAAAATATGTTGAGGTAAGGCAAAGAAGAGGATCTGAATGCAAGACAGAATTGCAAGAAACAGATTTCAAGAGATAGATTGGACTCGTCTTTAACGCGCATGAAAAGCGGCAGAATTTCGACAATGATGCAGTTGGCCCAAAAGGGCGTATGCGATTTTTCCTGATTATATCCAGGAAAAAACGCATACGCACTTTATGGGCAACGAAGCAAGCAAGCAATGCAAATGTGCACAACAAAGAAGTCTCATTTCCCACCGGTCAAAAGGGCCATCCTAAAAAATTGTAAAAACCAGAAATGCAGGACAGGCCATGGAGAACAGGGAGCCTTTATACGCTGATGGGCAGTGTGTGAACTGCCGAGAGCCACTCTGGAGAAGTGTATGGTGGTTCCTAAATCATCTAAAAACAGAGCTACAGAGCATAGGACACTTCCAATCATGGGAGTATATCTAGGGAAGTCTAAAAATCAACAGGACACAAGCACACCACAGTTTAGGGCTACTCTGTTTACAAGAACCTCAACTTCAGTACACCTTAAATATCCCCAGGAAAGAGAACAATGGATAAAGAAGATGTGGTACTTATGTTACAATGGAATATCTCTTCACCATGAAATCAATGTAATAAGGCTAGTAGAAGGATAAAGAGTGGATTTAGGTCCGATAATACTACTTGAAATAAGTCAAACAGAAAAAGAAACATATCATAAGATATCACTTATAGAGGGAGGGTAAATATGCCTGCACAAGAAATGAATTACAGAACAGAACAGTGTCTCACATTTAGAAAACACACTTATGTCAGCTTAAGGGGAAAGGAGAGGTGGGGTGATGCATAAAACCAGAGTTTGAAATTAGCACAGATACCGTTCAAGAAACCAAATAGGTATTAGACAAGATCTACACCTTGCTCAATGAACTGGCCTCAACACACCCTATACACCGCAGAGAAATATATCTGAGTAATAAGAATCTTAAAACCATGTATTGATATATCTCCATGAAGGGGAATCAAGTGTGTGCAGAGCGGCACAAACACAGCAGTGAAAATGAGCTAAACCCCATTATAGAAATAAATTTTAAAAACAAAACGCAGAAAACAATGAAAGAGAGAAAAATTCTTACAAAATTCGCTCAGGGGCTGTGATGCAACCTGGATTGACCACATATAAACCCACAGCTGGATAAGACATAAGGCTGGACACTTGGGGCTGAGAGGATTGGTGAGCTTCGGTGAGCAACTGCCGAAAGTTAATATGCAATACTTCATGCTACTCATTCCAAGGGTCCCAACACTCCAGGTTGAAGGGAATCTTCCTACAGCTAAACCATGCTTGGGAAACCCAGCGACTGGTATACCATATGATCGGGAAAGGTTTCTAAAACGCACCACATTTTTCCTCTCCTGGGGCTCCGGATCGACATTCCAGCCGCTTTACTAACAACATCCCCACATGGAGAGTCAATGCCTTTAAGTTCTGGTATCGCACAGTCTTCAGTTAGTGCGGAGGATGAATGGGAATAGGGGGAACCAGTGAGAAACTAGCTGTAGCGGTTTCAATGGGCACATGTCACTCTAATTTCACATCAGTAAGAAGAATGAACCAAAGGCACAGCAAGGTGCCCCAGAAGAAGAATAGGGCTTCAAGGAATCCTGTGGTTATGGGGCAAGATCACAAAACTAAGAGCTGAAAAATGGAGCTAGGGGCCACGCAATTCAAGAACCTGACTTGCCCAAAAAGGGCGTATGTGTTTCTTTCTGAATATATTCAGGAAAAAACGCATACGCCCTTTTTGGCCAACCAAGCAAGCTTGCAAAGGAAATCTGCACTACAATGAAGTCTCAATTCCCCCCGGTCAAAAGGGCCATCTGAAAAAAGTGTAAAATCCATAAAGGCAGGACAGGCCATGGAGAACTGGGAGCCATCTTATGCTGATGGGCAGGATGTAAATTGCCAAGAGCCACTCGGGAGAAGTGTATGGTGTTTCCTGAAACATCTAAAAAACAAAGCAACAGAGCCTAGGGCACTTCCACTTATGGTACTATAGTTTAGGGCAATTAAAATCAAAAAGACACAGCCACCCCAAAGTTTGGGATGGCTCTGTTTACAAGAACCTCATATACGGTACAAGTTCAATATCGCAGAAAGTGAAAAATGGATAAAGAAGTTGTGGTACTTACGTACAATGCAGTATCACTCAGCAATGAAATCTATGTCATCAGGCCCGTAGCAGCATAATGAGTGGATTCAGGTATGATGATTCTAACTGAAATAAGTCACACAGAAAAAGAAACATCATAAGATATCACTAATACACGGAATGTAAACTTGGCTACACAGGAACTGAATTCCAAAACAGAACAGGGTCTCAAATTTAGAAAACCAACTTATGCTTGCTTAAGGCGAAAGGTGAGTTGGGGTACTGCATAAAACCAGAGATTGAAATGAGCACAGATATAAATACTTAAGCCAAATATGGAATAGACAAGAGCTACTCCTTGCTCAACGAAATGGACTCAACACCCCATATTCAACGCCTAGGAATATACCTGACTAGTAAGAATCATAAAACCTATGGATTTATATATCTCTGTAAGAGAATCAAGAGTGTGTACAGCGGCATTAAAGCAGTGAAAATCAGGTAAATCCCATAATAAAAATAAATTTCTTAAACAAAACACAATGACAGTGAAATAGAGAGAAATACTTAAGTAATTCATTCAAGGCTTCTGATGCAACCTGCATTTACCACATCTACACCCAGAGCTGGGTGACACATAAGGCTGGACACTTGGGGCTCATAAGATTGGTGAGGTTCGGTGAGCAAATGAAGACCTTTGAAGTCATATTGCATGGTACCCATTCCACGGGTCTCAACTCTCCAGGTTTAAGGTATTCTTCCTTCAGCTAAAACATGCATGTGGAACCCAGAGTATGATCAACCATGTGATCGAGAAACATGTTCAAATAGGTCTCACTTTTCGTTCCCTGGTACTCGGGTGCAACATGCCAGACGCTTTACTAACACTCTCCCGACTTGGAGAGTCAGTGCCTTTAACCTCCTGTTTGGCCCAGTTTGCAATTTCTGCGGAAGATGAACAGGAATAGGGAGAACCAATGACAGACTAGCTGGAGGTGTCTGGACGGGCAAATTTAACTCTCATTTCCCACCAGGAAGAGGAATTAACCAAAGGCTCAGCGTGCCATGCCGGAACCAGATTAGGGCCTGAAGCCATCCTGCGGTGTTGCGGCCAGCTCACGAGAAAGCGAGTTGAAGAAAGGAGCTCAGGGGCACTGTAATTCACAAACCTGCAGAGTTATAAATGACAGCTATCGTCCAAAAATATACTGAAGTAAGGCTGCCAAGAGGACTTGAAAGCGGGGCAGTTGCAGGAAACCGATTTCAGGAGGTAGACTAGAATTGCATTTAAAGCATAGGAAAAGAGGCAGAACGTCCACAATGATGCACTTGGCCAAAAAGGGCGTATGCGTTTTTTCCTGAATATATTCAGGAAAAAACGCATACGCCCTTTTTGGCCAACCAAGCAAGCTTGCAAAGGAAATCTGCACTACAATGAAGTCTCACTTCCCCCCGGTCAAAAGGGCCATCTGAAAAAAGTGTAAAATCCAGAAAGGCAGGACAGGCCATGGAGAACTGGGAGCCTTGTTATGCTGATGGGCGGGATGTCAATTGCCAACAGCCACTCGGGAGAAGTGTATGGTGTTTCCTGAAACACCTAAAAAACAAAGCAACAGAGCCTAGGGCACTTCCACTTATGGTCCTATAGGTTAGTTAATTTAAAATCAAAAAGACACAGCCACCCCAAAGGTTGGGACGGTTCTTTTTACTGGAATCTCTTCTACGGCACAAGTTAAATATCCCAGAGAGCAAATAATGGATAAAGAAGTTGCGGTACTTATGTACAACAGAATACCACTCAGCAATGAAATCTATGTCACCAGGCCCGTACCAGCATAATGAGTGGATTGAGGCACGATGATTCTAACTGAAATAAGTCACACAAAAAAAGAAACATTGTAAGGTATCACTAATACATGGAATGTGAACTTGGCTACACATGAACTGAATTACAAAACAGAACAGGGTCTCAAGTTTAGAAAACTAACTTATGCTTGCTTAAGGGGGAAGGTGAGTTGCGGTGCTGCATTAAACCAGAGTTTGAAATTAGCACAGATACCGTTCCATAAGCCAAATATGGAATAGACAAGACCTACCCCTTGCTCAACGAAATGGATTCAACAATGAGGTATCACCTCACACCTGGTTGAATAGGCATCATAGAAAATCTACAAGCAAAAAATGCTGGAAAGGGTGTGGAGATAAGGAACCCTCTTCCACTATTGTTGGGAATATAAATTGATACAGTCACTATGGAGAACAATATGGAATTTCTTAAGAAACTAACAATAGAATTACCATATGATACAGCAATCCCAGTACTGGACATATACCCAGACAAAACCATAAATCAAAAAGAGACATTCACCGCAATGTTCATTGCATCACTATTTACAATATCGAGGTAATGGAAGCAACCTAAATGCCCACAGACAGACGAATGCATAAAGCCGTGGTACATATATAAAATGGAATATTACTAAGCCATGAAAAGGAATGAAATTGGGTCATTTGTAGAGACGTCGATGCATCTAGAGACTGTCATACAGAGTGAAGTAAGTCAGAAAGAGAAAAACAAATCTTGTATATTCATGCATATATGTGGAACCTAGAAAACCTGTACAGATTAACCATTTTGCGAGGCATAAATAGAGCAACAGATGTAGACAACAAACGTATGGACAACAAGGGGGGAAAGCTGTTGGGGGGGGGTGGTGGGAGTAGTTGAGAGACTGGGATTGGCATGTATACATTTATATGTATAAAATAGATAACCAATAAGAACCTGCTGTATAAAAATATAAAATAAAATTCAAAATTAAAAAGAAATAAAATTTAAACAATAGAAAAATCAATTATTCCCTTCACATACATGTATTTATATGAATAAATTATTTCCATGCTTATATCTGTAAATACAAAAAAGAGGAATAAAATCTACCTTGAACCCAAAACGAAAAAGAGAAAGAAAACACAGAACCCACCAGTTCCACAGAGGAAAACCGTATCAGGGCACTTGCTCCAGTTGTAAACAATTCTGAAGTTGGTCAGTGGTGGGGAATCGTCTCCCATTCAGCCAGCAGCCCCCACGCAACAAGCGTCCTCATTGCAAAGCTGGGGCACCGTGCCGAGGCATCTGTGAGTAAACGTGAGCTGAGCCCCAGGCCAGTTGCTGCTGAACTATTCCCACCCATCCCAGGTAAAACACCTGAATATATACAAGGACTTGAAAGCCTAGAGGGAGGGCCATAGAGCCACACGAGTGACAGCATGCCGGCCGACTTGGTGCCTGCAGGCCAGCCAGGATGGTCCTGGCCCTGGGTGCTCTTCTGGAAGATGTCCATTTCCCTGCCTGAGATACCCGTCCTGTCCCTGCCCCCACTGCTTTTTTCCTTCCTCACCTCTGCCCAGGGAGAAATTCCAGCAGCAGGTATGGGTGACACATCTTCTTCTTTAGCAGGTGGCAGCCTGGCAACTGCTGCAGAAAGTCCAGCAGAGCCCCACTCACACTGGGCCACCCACAAAGCCGTGGCCTCTCACTCCCTCCCACCAGCCCAGCCCCGAGACTGCTGACAGGGCAGAGAAAATGGCGTCAGGCACGGCTGCAGGGGCTCTTGCTGCCTGGAGTGGTATTTATAGTGATCTCAACCCAGGCACACCTGGGGAGGGCTGGCCGGCACGGTAAGGCTGCCCAGGTCAGCCAATCATCACCCCTCAGGGGCTCACAGTTGCAGAAAATGGAACTTGCTGAACCGGCCAGGTCCAAGGAACAGGTGTGGGCTCCTGAGAGTCAGGATAGACAAGGGGCTGCAGCTTTGGCTTGTTTTCTAATCATTTTATCTGGCCCATGAGTGGGAGACAACTTCAAGAAAACCCTCTCCTAATGAGAGGAACCCAGGAGTCAGGGAGAGGAGGGGTGGGTGGTGGTTGGAGACAGAGGCCTGGTGCCCCGGGTGCAGTGGAAGTCTCTGGAAGACCAGGTGGAGGGAGGCCTCACGGAGTGATGCCCAGGGTCACAGACCTGTCACAGCTGCTGTTTGTTAGTTCAAGTCCTGCTCTGGGGTGCTCTGTGTCAGCTCTGAGTGACAGGTGAGCTGGGGGTGCTCTGCAATGAGGGCTATGTGCACGGTTCCTGTGTGCCCAGCCCTGCCACAGTACCTGCAAGGGTAGCTCTGTATCCTGGGAGGGGCCTGACCACGAGAGCCCTGTGGGCTGGGGTGGGGGTGGGGTACCTGCCCAGGTGAGCTCCATATTCTGGGATTGGTCTGACCACGAGAGCCCCATGGGCTGCTGGGGACCTGGTAAAGGATGTCAGGACAGTCAGTGAAGCCACCGAGGATATACCTCCAGTTGCTCCTAATTCCTACACCCTGCTGGTCATTCTACCAACCACCAGGACATGGTATTCTGTATTAGTCTTCAATGATGCCTTCTTTTGTATTCCATTAGTCCCAGAGTCACAAGAAATTTTGGCTTGTGAGTGGCAGGACTCAACATACAACTAAAACAATACTTCCGGGCCGTCTGGCCCCAAGGGTGCAAAAATTCCCACACCATCTTTGGGGAAAGCTTAGCTAAAGACCTAAAAGTTCTACCTCTGGAAAAGGAAACCCTCCTTCAATATGCAGACGACATTCTGATCGCCAGCCCTACTAAGGAGGCCTCTGAACTACCAAGCCAATAAAGGATAGAAGTTGTCCAAGAAAAAGCTCAAATATCACAGACTGCCGTGACCTGCCTGGGCTTCATTCTCACAGAAGGTTGGAGAAGTCCATCCCAGGAAAGGGAAGAAACCATTTTCAGCCTTACCCCTTTCTAAAACTAGAAGACAGCTTAGGGGTTCCTGGGGAGGCCAGGGTTTGCTGCTTCTGGATCCCTAACTACAGTCTACTAGCTGGGCCTCTATATGAAACACTGAAAGGAAAAGATGATGATCCTTTTGAATAGAATCCAGAAGTGGCCTTTCAAGAATGGAAAGAGCAGTCAATTCAGACCCTTGCCCTGGAACTCCCTAATTTAGCTAAACCCTTTGACCTTTACATTCCCGGTGAAAGGTGAATCGCCATTGGAGAATTAGTGCAAAACCTGGGACCACTTGAAATGGAACAATGCAAGAATGCCATCCAGGTAGGATAAACTATGGTCACCAAGGGGCTTGGCCCACTGCCACATCTGGCCAAGATACTGGCGGTATCTAAAAACCTGGAAATCAGCAGCCCAAAAGGCCACCTCCCTCCTAAGGGGAAAGGACCCCACGTGGTGATCCTAACCACCAACCATGCCCTGAAGTTGCAGGGTTCGCTCCGTGGGCACACCGACCTCGAGTGAGGAGGCCCTCCAACTCCAACATCCAGAGAGATAGCCGGGGGCAACAGGGCACCATGACGACTCGTGTGAACATCACTTGACCTGGAGTTTCTCTCATAAAACAACAAGAGTGTGTCCCAAAAGAGTAGACTACTGCTTGCAGGACTTACTGCACCCAGAGGGGAGCTAATAATCTTGGCGGGGGAACCGTATATCACACTGTCACCATAGAAAAGCCTACAGACACCGTGATGATGGTGGCCAGTAAGACCGGCTGGACTCTTGTTTACTTCAAAAGGCTGTTGACTCAGTGGCCATCATGGTCCTTGATCACCACTGACCCTGGACTGTCTGGGAGTTGAGCGGGCAGGGCTCTGACACCTGGTGCTGTTTGTACGTTAATTCAGGGGCCTAATTGAAGAAAGCGCAGACTACTGGTCAGAGCATCTAGGCTGGCAGAAACGGTCGGCTAAGGTGGCCGAACAAATGTGGGGCGGGGTGAAACCGGCCCCCACAGCGTCTCTGCACATCTCTTTCCTGGACCCTTAAAGGTCATTAGAATCTATAACACTTCCAATGCTGCTGCTCAGGTGGACGAGCAGGGAGGCAGGGGGCCTGGGGACAATCAACGTCACCTGGAGGCTGCTGGGGAGAAGCTCTGACCCTCGCCCCAGGGTATGAGGGCTCCCAACTCAGCACTCAGCAGTTACAGAAGAAGGGTCTGCACCCTCAGCACTCCAAGAATGAGGAACGGGACAAAAGGCAGAGGGGGGGTTTGTCCCCAGCAAAGCCCATTAAAAATCCCTGGGAGATAAAAATAGAATCTGGGCAATAAAGTCAAGTCTAACCTTTTTTATCCTTTGTGCTTTGTCTAATTTCACGTGCTCCTAGGGTCCCGCATGCAGAGGTTCCACACCCGGCACTTCAGACCAGATTTCCTAGTGCAGAATGGCTGGGTCGACACCTCAGCTCCTGGGGCCCAGTGCAGACTCCGCGATATAGAGCCTGAGCTACAGCCAACCCGGCCCTCGAGAGCTCCGCCCCCTCCCTCCCACTGACTCTGACAGGATCTCTACACAGCAGCCCAGCCCACAGCCCACGGGGTAGTACATGCTCTCACCTCTCCATTCTCTGATCAAAATATAAAGTTTCCTTTGCTTGTGAACCAAACTCAGTCTCGATCTGTTGGCCCCAATGACACTGGGCAGGGGGACACTTGTTGGGGTCCACTCTGGAGGATCAGTAACAGAAATTGAGACTATTGTAACCTCAATGAACAGATGTGTGAGCCAAAGTGTAGTTAACATAGAACAGTGTATAAGGCTCGGGTAAAATAAGATGTTTCTAACACTTCCATTGGATATTTCCATCACTTTATTATAAGCAAGTTCAGTGAAAAGGTTTGTCTTATTTGTCAGCTCAATATTAGAGAAATGAAGTGATTTCTTTCCAAGGATGTACATCTAATAATCTTGGTTAAACCTTCAATCTTGTTTTAAATGCTTTTCCATTGAAAATGATACCTCTCTTTCAGCTCCCCCATTTCTGAGAAGTATAAAATCTTATAATTTATTATTACCAAAGGGGAAAGGTGGGAGGAGGGATAAATTAACAGTTTGGGATTAACACATACACACTGCTATGTATAAAATAGATCATCAACAAGGAACTACTGTATAGCACAGGGAACTACACTCAACATTTTGCAATAACCTATAAGGGGAAATAATCTGAAAAAGAATAGATATTTTTATTGACATCATCTATCAATGACAGTTAAAGTGTAACCTAAGGGAAGCTGGTGGTGAGTGCTTCTGACCCTGAAGACTTCAATCATCTAAAGTTTGGACTCTGCCTACTTCCCAAGGCCCTTAATGAACATATGTGTAGCCGTAGCTTAAAAAATTCCCCAGTTTGGGTTTCGGGGAGACACTGATTTTGAAAAAGCCCTGGTGTTCTCCTTACATGAATGGGACTCTTCCTACTGCTAAAACATGTCTGTCACACCCAGAGGATGGTATACCGTCTGATCGGGAAGAGTTTGGAAAAGGCATCTCATCTCCTCATCTCCTGGTGCTCGGGTTCACCCCTCCAGCGTCTTTACTAACAGTCTCCCCACTTGGAGATGTCAGCACTGTCAACATCCTGTTGCGTACAGTTTGGAATTTGTCCAGAGGATGAAGCGGAAGGATGAGGAACAATGAGAGGCAAGTCCTACATGTTCAGACAGGCACATGTCACTCTAATTTCCAATCAGGAAGACGAATTGACCAAAGGCTAGGGTTGCCCATGGAAACAGTATAGGGCTTGAGGAAATCCCGCTGCTTTGTGGCCAGTTCCCATAAACACAAGTTGAACAATAGAACTCAGGGGCAGTAAAATTCACAAAACTGCAGAGTTGAAAATATCCATCACTGAAAAATGTCTTGAGGAAAGTCAGAGAAAAGGACTTGTAAGCAAGGGAGAATGGCAGGAAAGGGATTTGAGGAGGTAGAAAGGACTCGCCGTTAAGCACAAGAAAAGGAGCTGAACATTGCCAACATTGCAGTTGGCCAAAAAGGGTGTATGCGTTTTTTTGTGTATATATTCAAGAAAAGAGCGTACACCTTTTTAGCCAACCAAACAGGTGGGCACTGGAAGTCAATACTACAAAAGACATCACTTCGCATCAGTCAGAAGAGCCATCCTCATAAAGCGTAAACAACAGAAATGCAGGACAGGGCAAGGAGAAGAGGGAGCCCTGTGAGACTTATAGTGGAAATGTATATTGCCAACGGCCATTCTGGAGAAGTGTATTGTGTTTACTAAAGCATCTAAACAATGAGCTACAGAGCATAGGGCACTTGCACTCATGGGCGTATATCTTGGGAAAAACAAAAATCGAGAGGACACAGGCACCCCAATGTTTACCCCCTCTCTGTTTAAAAGATCCTCGACTAGGATATAACTTAAATGTCTCTGGAGGGAAAAAATGGATAGAGATGTGGTACTTAGGTAGAGTGGAATATTATTCAGCCTGGAAATCAATGAAATATGGCCAGCTGTAACAACTCCGGAGGAGTTACGTATGATCATTCTAAGTGACAGAATTCAAAAAGAAGAAGACACATATCATAAGATATCACTTAAAGGTGGAATCCAAAATGGCTACACATGAAATAAATTACAAAACAAAAACATAGTCAAATATGTAGAAAACACGCATAAGGCTGCTAAACGGGAAAGGTGGGGAGGGGTGAGGCATCATCCAGGAGGTTGAAATTAGCAAAGATACCATTCCAAATACCAAACTGATAATCAACAAGGCCTACACGGTAGCTAAAAGAACTGCACTCAGCACACTCAAGTCACCGGAAAAGAATATATACGACTGGTAAGAATCTGAAAAAGAATTTATTGATGTCTCTCTGTACGTGAATCAAGTGGATGTACAGCAGCAAGAAACAGAGCTTTGAAAATCAGCTGTAACCAATATAGTAATAAATTGAAAAAAATAAACGACAGAGAGACAGAGAAAACCTCTTACAACTTTTCCTCAGGGACGGTGATGCAACATGGATTGAACACATCTAGACCCACAGCAGGATGAGACATAAGGCTGGAAACTGTTTGCGCTAAGAGAAATGTGAGGTTGGGTGAGGAAATGCACACCCTTTAAAGTAATACTACCTGGTACCCATTCAATGGGTCCCAAATCTGCAGGTTCAAGGGATCTTCCTACAGCTAAAACATGCATGGAAAACCCAGAGGACTGTACACCATGTGATCGGGAGATGTGTCTAAAATGCACCTCATTTATCCTCTCCTGGTGCTCCTGTTCACCATTCCAGCCACGTTACTTAGAAGCTCCCCACTTGGAGAATCAGCACATTTAAACTTCTGTTTCACACATTTTGCAAATTGTGAGGAGGATGAACGGGAAGAGGGGGAACCAATGAGAGAAGAGTTGTAGGGGTTTGGACGGGCACATATCACTCTAATTTCCCATTAAGAATAAGAATTAAAAAAAGGCTCAGCCTGCCTCGCCGGAGCCAAAATAGGGCCTGAAGCAATCCTGCGGGTTTGAGGCCAGCTCACAAAAGAGCAACTTAAAACATGGAGCTCAGGGTCACTGCAATTCACAAACCTGCAGAGTTATAAATGAAAACTAACGTCCAAAAATATGTTGAGGTAAGGCAAAGAAGAGGATCTGAATGCAAGACAGAATTGCAAGAAACAGATTTCAAGAGATAGATTGGACTCGTCTTTAACGCACATGAAAAGCGGCAGAATTTCGACAATGATGCAGTTGGCCCAAAAGGGCGTATGCGATTTTTCCTGATTATATCCAGGAAAAAACGCATACGCACTTTATGGGCAACGAAGCAAGCAAGCAATGCAAATGTGCACAACAAAGAAGTCTCATTTCCCACCGGTCAAAAGGGCCATCCTAAAAAATTGTAAAAACCAGAAATGCAGGACAGGCCATGGAGAACAGGGAGCCTTTATACGCTGATGGGCAGTGTGTGAACTGCCGAGAGCCACTCTGGAGAAGTGTATGGTGGTTCCTAAATCATCTAAAAACAGAGCTACAGAGCATAGGACACTTCCAATCATGGGAGTATATCTAGGGAAGTCTAAAAATCAACAGGACACAAGCACACCACAGTTTAGGGCTACTCTGTTTACAAGAACCTCAACTTCAGTACACCTTAAATATCCCAGGAAAGAGAACAATGGATAAAGAAGATGTGGTACTTATGTACAATGGAATATCTCTTCACCATGAAATCAATGTAATAAGGCTAGTAGAAGGATAAAGAGTGGATTTAGGTCCGATAATACTACTTGAAATAAGTCAAACAGAAAAAGAAACATATCATAAGATATCACTTATAGAGGGAGGGTAAATATGCCTGCACAAGAAATGAATTACAGAACAGAACAGTGTCTCACATTTAGAAAACACACTTATGTCAGCTTAAGGGGAAAGGAGAGGTGGGGTGATGCATAAAACCAGAGTTTGAAATTAGCACAGATACCGTTCAAGAAACCAAATAGGTATTAGACAAGATCTACACCTTGCTCAATGAACTGGCCTCAACACACCCTATACACCGCAGAGAAATATATCTGAGTAATAAGAATCTTAAAACCCATGTATTGATATATCTCCATAAGGGAATCAAGTGTGTGCAGAGCGGCACAAACACAGCAGTGAAAATGAGCTAAACCCCATTATAGAAATAAATTTTAAAAACAAAACGCAGAAACAATGAAAGAGAGAAAAATTCTTACAAAATTCGCTCAGGGGCTGTGATGCAACCTGGATTGACCACATATAAACCCACAGCTGGATAAGACATAAGGCTGGACACTTGGGGCTGAGAGGATTGGTGAGCTTCGGTGAGCAACTGCCGAAAGTTTAATGCAATACTTCATGCTACTCATTCCAAGGGTCCCAACACTCCAGGTTGAAGGGAATCTTCCTACAGCTAAACCATGCTTGGGAAACCCAGCGACTGGTATACCATATGATCGGGAAAGGTTTCTAAAACGCACCACATTTTTCCTCTCCTGGGGCTCCGGATCGACATTCCAGCCGCTTTACTAACAACATCCCCACATGGAGAGTCAATGCCTTTAAGTTCTGGTATCGCACAGTCTTCAGTTAGTGCGGAGGATGAATGGGAATAGGGGGAACCAGTGAGAAACTAGCTGTAGCGGTTTCAATGGGCACATGTCACTCTAATTTCACATCAGTAAGAAGAATGAACCAAAGGCACAGCAAGGTGCCCCAGAAGAAGAATAGGGCTTCAAGGAATCCTGTGGTTATGGGGCAAGATCACAAAACTAAGAGCTGAAAAATGGAGCTAGGGGCCACGCAATTCAAGAACCTGACTTGCCCAAAAAGGGCGTATGTGTTTCTTTCTGAATATATTCAGGAAAAAACGCATACGCCCTTTTTGGCCAACCAAGCAAGCTTGCAAAGGAAATCTGCACTACAATGAAGTCTCAATTCCCCCCGGTCAAAAGGGCCATCTGAAAAAAGTGTAAAATCCATAAAGGCAGGACAGGCCATGGAGAACTGGGAGCCATCTTATGCTGATGGGCAGGATGTAAATTGCCAAGAGCCACTCGGGAGAAGTGTATGGTGTTTCCTGAAACATCTAAAAAACAAAGCAACAGAGCCTAGGGCACTTCCACTTATGGTACTATAGTTTAGGGCAATTAAAATCAAAAAGACACAGCCACCCCAAAGTTTGGGATGGCTCTGTTTACAAGAACCTCATATACGGTACAAGTTCAATATCGCAGAAAGTGAAAAATGGATAAAGAAGTTGTGGTACTTACGTACAATGCAGTATCACTCAGCAATGAAATCTATGTCATCAGGCCCGTAGCAGCATAATGAGTGGATTCAGGTATGATGATTCTAACTGAAATAAGTCACACAGAAAAAGAAACATCATAAGATATCACTAATACACGGAATGTAAACTTGGCTACACAGGAACTGAATTCCAAAACAGAACAGGGTCTCAAATTTAGAAAACCAACTTATGCTTGCTTAAGGCGAAAGGTGAGTTGGGGTACTGCATAAAACCAGAGATTGAAATGAGCACAGATATAAATACTTAAGCCAAATATGGAATAGACAAGAGCTACTCCTTGCTCAACGAAATGGACTCAACACCCCATATTCAACGCCTAGGAATATACCTGACTAGTAAGAATCATAAAACCTATGGATTTATATATCTCTGTAAGAGAATCAAGAGTGTGTACAGCGGCATTAAAGCAGTGAAAATCAGGTAAATCCCATAATAAAAATAAATTTCTTAAACAAAACACAATGACAGTGAAATAGAGAGAAATACTTAAGTAATTCATTCAAGGCTTCTGATGCAACCTGCATTTACCACATCTACACCCAGAGCTGGGTGACACATAAGGCTGGACACTTGGGGCTCATAAGATTGGTGAGGTTCGGTGAGCAAATGAAGACCTTTGAAGTCATATTGCATGGTACCCATTCCACGGGTCTCAACTCTCCAGGTTTAAGGTATTCTTCCTTCAGCTAAAACATGCATGTGGAACCCAGAGTATGATCAACCATGTGATCGAGAAACATGTTCAAATAGGTCTCACTTTTCGTTCCCTGGTACTCGGGTGCAACATGCCAGACGCTTTACTAACACTCTCCCGACTTGGAGAGTCAGTGCCTTTAACCTCCTGTTTGGCCCAGTTTGCAATTTCTGCGGAAGATGAACAGGAATAGGGAGAACCAATGACAGACTAGCTGGAGGTGTCTGGACGGGCAAATTTAACTCTCATTTCCCACCAGGAAGAGGAATTAACCAAAGGCTCAGCGTGCCATGCCGGAACCAGATTAGGGCCTGAAGCCATCCTGCGGTGTTGCGGCCAGCTCACGAGAAAGCGAGTTGAAGAAAGGAGCTCAGGGGCACTGTAATTCACAAACCTGCAGAGTTATAAATGACAGCTATCGTCCAAAAATATACTGAAGTAAGGCTGCCAAGAGGACTTGAAAGCGGGGCAGTTGCAGGAAACCGATTTCAGGAGGTAGACTAGAATTGCATTTAAAGCATAGGAAAAGAGGCAGAACGTCCACAATGATGCACTTGGCCAAAAAGGGCGTATGCGTTTTTTCCTGAATATATTCAGGAAAAAACGCATACGCCCTTTTTGGCCAACCAAGCAAGCTTGCAAAGGAAATCTGCACTACAATGAAGTCTCACTTCCCCCCGGTCAAAAGGGCCATCTGAAAAAAGTGTAAAATCCAGAAAGGCAGGACAGGCCATGGAGAACTGGGAGCCTTGTTATGCTGATGGGCGGGATGTCAATTGCCAACAGCCACTCGGGAGAAGTGTATGGTGTTTCCTGAAACACCTAAAAAACAAAGCAACAGAGCCTAGGGCACTTCCACTTATGGTCCTATAGGTTAGTTAATTTAAAATCAAAAAGACACAGCCACCCCAAAGGTTGGGACGGTTCTTTTTACTGGAATCTCTTCTACGGCACAAGTTAAATATCCCAGAGAGCAAATAATGGATAAAGAAGTTGCGGTACTTATGTACAACAGAATACCACTCAGCAATGAAATCTATGTCACCAGGCCCGTACCAGCATAATGAGTGGATTGAGGCACGATGATTCTAACTGAAATAAGTCACACAAAAAAAGAAACATTGTAAGGTATCACTAATACATGGAATGTGAACTTGGCTACACATGAACTGAATTACAAAACAGAACAGGGTCTCAAGTTTAGAAAACTAACTTATGCTTGCTTAAGGGGGAAGGTGAGTTGCGGTGCTGCATTAAACCAGAGTTTGAAATTAGCACAGATACCGTTCCATAAGCCAAATATGGAATAGACAAGACCTACCCCTTGCTCAACGAAATGGATTCAACAATGAGGTATCACCTCACACCTGGTTGAATAGGCATCATAGAAAATCTACAAGCAAAAAATGCTGGAAAGGGTGTGGAGATAAGGAACCCTCTTCCACTATTGTTGGGAATATAAATTGATACAGTCACTATGGAGAACAATATGGAATTTCTTAAGAAACTAACAATAGAATTACCATATGATACAGCAATCCCAGTACTGGACATATACCCAGACAAAACCATAAATCAAAAAGAGACATTCACCGCAATGTTCATTGCATCACTATTTACAATATCGAGGTAATGGAAGCAACCTAAATGCCCACAGACAGACGAATGCATAAAGCCGTGGTACATATATAAAATGGAATATTACTAAGCCATGAAAAGGAATGAAATTGGGTCATTTGTAGAGACGTCGATGCATCTAGAGACTGTCATACAGAGTGAAGTAAGTCAGAAAGAGAAAAACAAATCTTGTATATTCATGCATATATGTGGAACCTAGAAAACCTGTACAGATTAACCATTTTGCGAGGCATAAATAGAGCAACAGATGTAGACAACAAACGTATGGACAACAAGGGGGGAAAGCTGTTGGGGGGGGGTGGTGGGAGGAGTTGAGAGACTGGGATTGGCATGTATACATTTATATGTATAAAATAGATAACCAATAAGAACCTGCTGTATAAAAATATAAAATAAAATTCAAAATTAAAAAGAAATAAAATTTAAAAAATAGAAAAATCAATTATTCCCTTCACATACATGTATTTATATGAATAAATTATTTCCATGCTTATATCTGTAAATACAAAAAAGAGGAATAAAATGTACCTTGAACCCAAAACGAAAAAGAGAAAGAAAACACAGAACCCACCAGTTCCACAGAGGAAAACCGTATCAGGGCACTTGCTCCAGTTGTAAACAATTCTGAAGTTGGTCAGTGGTGGGGAATCGTCTCCCATTCAGCCAGCAGCCCCCACGCAACAAGCGTCCTCATTGCAAAGCTGGGGCACCGTGCCGAGGCATCTGTGAGTAAACGTGAGCTGAGCCCCAGGCCAGTTGCTGCTGAACTATTCCCACCCATCCCAGGTAAAACACCTGAATATATACAAGGACTTGAAAGCCTAGAGGGAGGGCCATAGAGCCACACGAGTGACAGCATGCCGGCCGACTTGGTGCCTGCAGGCCAGCCAGGATGGTCCTGGCTCTGGGTGCTCTTCTGGAAGATGTCCATTTCCCTGCCTGAGATACCCGTCCTGTCCCTGCCCCCACTGCTTGTTTCCTTCCTCACCTCTGCCCAGGGAGAAATTCCAGCAGCAGGTATGGGTGACACATCTTCTTCTTTAGCAGGTGGCAGCCTGGCAACTGCTGCAGAAAGTCCAGCAGAGCCCCACTCACACTGGGCCACCCACAAAGCCGTGGCCTCTCACTCCCTCCCACCAGCCCAGCCCCGAGACTGCTGACAGGGCAGAGAAAATGGCGTCAGGCACGGCTGCAGGGGCTCTTGCTGCCTGGAGTGGTATTTATAGTGATCTCAACCCAGGCACACCTGGGGAGGGCTGGCCGGCACGGTAAGGCTGCCCAGGTCAGCCAATCATCACCCCTCAGGGGCTCACAGTTGCAGAAAATGGAACTTGCTGAACCGGCCAGGTCCAAGGAACAGGTGTGGGCTCCTGAGAGTCAGGATAGACAAGGGGCTGCAGCTTTGGCTTGTTTTCTAATCATTTTATCTGGCCCATGAGTGGGAGACAACTTCAAGAAAACCCTCTCCTAATGAGAGGAACCCAGGAGTCAGGGAGAGGAGGGGTGGGTGGTGGTTGGAGACAGAGGCCTGGTGCCCCGGGTGCAGTGGAAGTCTCTGGAAGACCAGGTGGAGGGAGGCCTCACGGAGTGATGCCCAGGGTCACAGACCTGTCGCAGCTGCTGTTTGTTAGTTCAAGTCCTGCTCTGAGGTGCTCTGTGTCAGCTCTGAGCGACAGGTGAGCTGGGGGTGCTCTGCAATGAGGGCTATGTGCACGGTTCCTGTGTGCCCAGCCCTGCCACGGTACCTGCAAGGGTAGCTCTGTATCCTGGGAGGGGCCTGACCACGAGAGCCCTGTGGGCTGGGGTGGGGGTGGGGTACCTGCCCAGGTGAGCTCCATATTCTGGGATTGGTCTGACCACGAGAGCCCCATGGGCTGCTGGGGACCTGGTAAAGGATGTCAGGACAGTCAGTGAAGCCACCGAGGATATACCTCCAGTTGCTCCTAATTCCTACACCCTGCTGGTCATTCTACCAACCACCAGGACATGGTATTCTGTATTAGTCTTCAATGATGCCTTCTTTTGTATTCCATTAGTCCCAGAGTCACAAGAAATTTTGGCTTGTGAGTGGCAGGACTCAACATACAACTAAAACAATACTTCCGGGCCGTCTGGCCCCAAGGGTGCAAAAATTCCCACCCCATCTTTGGGGAAAGCTTAGCTAAAGACCTAAAAGTTCTACCTCTGGAAAAGGAAACCCTCCTTCAATATGCAGACGACATTCTGATCGCCAGCCCTACTAAGGAGGCCTCTGAACTACCAAGCCAATAAAGGATAGAAGTTGTCCAAGAAAAAGCTCAAATATCACAGACTGCCGTGACCTGCCTGGGCTTCATTCTCACAGAAGGTTGGAGAAGTCCATCCCAGGAAAGGGAAGAAACCATTTTCAGCCTTACCCCTTTCTAAAACTAGAAGACAGCTTAGGGGTTCCTGGGGAGGCCAGGGTTTGCTGCTTCTGGATCCCTAACTACAGTCTACTAGCTGGGCCTCTATATGAAACACTGAAAGGAAAAGATGATGATCCTTTTGAATAGAATCCAGAAGTGGCCTTTCAAGAATGGAAAGAGCAGTCAATTCAGACCCTTGCCCTGGAACTCCCTAATTTAGCTAAACCCTTTGACCTTTACATTCCCGGTGAAAGGTGAATCGCCATTGGAGAATTAGTGCAAAACCTGGGACCACTTGAAATGGAACAATGCAAGAATGCCATCCAGGTAGGATAAACTATGGTCACCAAGGGGCTTGGCCCACTGCCACATCTGGCCAAGATACTGGCGGTATCTAAAACCCTGGAAATCAGCAGCCCAAAAGGCCACCTCCCTCCTAAGGGGAAAGGACCCCACGTGGTGATCCTAACCACCAACCATGCCCTGAAGTTGCAGGGTTCGCTCCGTGGGCACACCGACCTCGAGTGAGGAGGCCCTCCAACTCCAACATCCAGAGAGATAACCGGGGGCAACAGGGCACCATGACGACTCGTGTGAACATCACTTGACCTGGAGTTTCTCTCATAAAACAACAAGAGTGTGTCCCAAAAGAGTAGACTACTGCTTGCCGGACTTACTGCACCCAGAGGGGAGCTAATAATCTTGGCGGGGGAACCGTATATCACACTGTCACCATAGAAAAGCCTACAGACACCGTGATGATGGTGGCCAGTAAGACCGGCTGGACTCTTGTTTACTTCAAAAGGCTGTTGACTCAGTGGCCATCATGGTCCTTGATCACCACTGACCCTGGACTGTCTGGGAGTTGAGCGGGCAGGGCTCTGACACCTGGTGCTGTTTGTACGTTAATTCAGGGGCCTAATTGAAGAAAGCGCAGACTACTGGTCAGAGCATCTAGGCTGGCAGAAACGGTCGGCTAAGGTGGCCGAACAAATGTGGGGCGGGGTGAAACCGGCCCCCACAGCGTCTCTGCACATCTCTTTCCTGGACCCTTAAAGGTCATTAGAATCTATAACACTTGCAATGCTGGTGCTCAGGTGGACGAGCAGGGAGGCAGGGGGCCTGGGGACAATCAACGTCACCTGGAGGCTGCTGGGGAGAAGCTCTGACCCTCGCCCCAGGGTATGAGGGCTCCCAACTCAGCACTCAGCAGTTACAGAAGAAGGGTCTGCACCCTCAGCACTCCAAGAATGAGGAACGGGACAAAAGGCAGAGGGGGGGTTTGTCCCCAGCAAAGCCCATTAAAAATCCCTGGGAGATAAAAATAGAATCTGGGCAATAAAGTCAAGTCTAACCTTTTTTATCCTTTGTGCTTTGTCTAATTTCACGTGCTCCTAGGGTCCCGCATGCAGAGGTTCCACACCCGGCACTTCAGACCAGATTTCCTAGTGCAGAATGGCTGGGTCGACACCTCAGCTCCTGGGGCCCAGTGCAGACTCCGCGATATAGAGCCTGAGCTACAGCCAACCCGGCCCTCGAGAGCTCCGCCCCCTCCCTCCCACTGACTCTGACAGGATCTCTACACAGCAGCCCAGCCCACAGCCCACGGGGTAGTACATGCTCTCACCTCTCCATTCTCTGATCAAAATATAAAGTTTCCTTTGCTTGTGAACCAAACTCAGTCTCGATCTGTTGGCCCCAATGACACTGGGCAGGGGGACACTTGTTGGGGTCCACTCTGGAGGATCAGTAACAGAAATTGAGACTATTGTAACCTCAATGAACAGATGTGTGAGCCAAAGTGTAGTTAACATAGAACAGTGTATAAGGCTCGGGTAAAATAAGATGTTTCTAACACTTCCATTGGATATTTCCATCACTTTATTATAAGCAAGTTCAGTGAAAAGGTTTGTCTTATTTGTCAGCTCAATATTAGAGAAATGAAGTGATTTCTTTCCAAGGATGTACATCTAATAATCTTGGTTAAACCTTCAATCTTGTTTTAAATGCTTTTCCATTGAAAATGATACCTCTCTTTCAGATCCCCCATTTCTGAGAAGTATAAAATCTTATAATTTATTATTACCAAAGGGGAAAGGTGGGAGGAGGGATAAATTAACAGTTTGGGATTAACACATACACACTGCTATGTATAAAATAGATCATCAACAAGGAACTACTGTATAGCACAGGGAACTACACTCAACATTTTGCAATAACCTATAAGGGGAAATAATCTGAAAAAGAATAGATATTTTTATTGACATCATCTATCAATGACAGTTAAAGTGTAACCTAAGGGAAGCTGGTGGTGAGTGCTTCTGACCCTGAAGACTTCAATCATCTAAAGTTTGGACTCTGCCTACTTCCCAAGGCCCTTAATGAACATATGTGTAGCCGTAGCTTAAAAAATTCCCCAGTTTGGGTTTCGGGGAGACACTGATTTTGAAAAAGCTCTGGTGTTCTCCTTACATGAATGGGACTCTTCCTACTGCTAAAACATGTCTGTCACACCCAGAGGATGGTATACCGTCTGATCGGGAAGAGTTTGGAAAAGGCATCTCATCTCCTCATCTCCTGGTGCTCGGGTTCACCCCTCCAGCGTCTTTACTAACAGTCTCCCCACTTGGAGATGTCAGCACTGTCAACATCCTGTTGCGTACAGTTTGGAATTTGTCCAGAGGATGAAGCGGAAGGATGAGGAACAATGAGAGACAAGTCCTACGTGTTCAGACAGGCACATGTCACTCTAATTTCCAATCAGGAAGACGAATTGACCAAAGGCTAGGGTTGCCCATGGAAACAGTATAGGGCTTGAGGAAATCCCGCTGCTTTGTGGCCAGTTCCCATAAACACAAGTTGAACAATAGAACTCAGGGGCAGTAAAATTCACAAAACTGCAGAGTTGAAAATATCCATCACTGAAAAATGTCTTGAGGAAAGTCAGAGAACAGGACTTGTAAGCAAGGGAGAATGGCAGGAAAGGGATTTGAGGAGGTAGAAAGGACTCGCCATTAAGCACAAGAAAAGGAGCTGAACATTGCCAACATTGCAGTTGGCCAAAAAGGGTGTACGCGTTTTTTTGTGTATATATTCAAGAAAAGAGCGTACACCTTTTTAGCCAACCAAACAGGTGGGCACTGGAAGTCAATACTACAAAAGACATCACTTCGCATCAGTCAGAAGAGCCATCCTCATAAAGCGTAAACAACAGAAATGCAGGACAGGGCAAGGAGAAGAGGGAGCCCTGTGAGACTTATAGTGGAAATGTATATTGCCAACGGCCATTCTGGAGAAGTGTATTGTGTTTACTAAAGCATCTAAACAATGAGCTACAGAGCATAGGGCACTTGCACTCATGGGCGTATATCTTGGGAAAAACAAAAATCGAGAGGACACAGGCACCCCAATGTTTACCCCCTCTCTGTTTAAAAGATCCTCGACTAGGATATAACTTAAATGTCTCTGGAGGGAAAAAATGGATAGAGATGTGGTACTTAGGTAGAGTGGAATATTATTCAGCCTGGAAATCAATGAAATATGGCCAGCTGTAACAACTCCGGAGGAGTTACGTATGATCATTCTAAGTGACAGAATTCAAAAAGAAGAAGACACATATCATAAGATATCACTTAAAGGTGGAATCCAAAATGGCTACACATGAAATAAATTACAAAACAAAAACATAGTCAAATATGTAGAAAACACGCATAAGGCTGCTAAACGGGAAAGGTGGGGAGGGGTGAGGCATCATCCAGGAGGTTGAAATTAGCAAAGATACCATTCCAAATACCAAACTGATAATCAACAAGGCCTACACGGTAGCTAAAAGAACTGCACTCAGCACACTCAAGTCACCGGAAAAGAATATATACGACTGGTAAGAATCTGAAAAAGAATTTATTGATGTCTCTCTGTACGTGAATCAAGTGGATGTACAGCAGCAAGAAACAGAGCTTTGAAAATCAGCTGTAACCAATATAGTAATAAATTGAAAAAAATAAACGACAGAGAGACAGAGAAAACCTCTTACAACTTTTCCTCAGGGACGGTGATGCAACATGGATTGAACACATCTAGACCCACAGCAGGATGAGACATAAGGCTGGAAACTGTTTGCGCTAAGAGAAATGTGAGGTTGGGTGAGGAAATGCACACCCTTTAAAGTAATACTACCTGGTACCCATTCAATGGGTCCCAAATCTGCAGGTTCAAGGGATCTTCCTACAGCTAAAACATGCATGGAAAACCCAGAGGACTGTACACCATGTGATCGGGAGATGTGTCTAAAATGCACCTCATTTATCCTCTCCTGGTGCTCCTGTTCACCATTCCAGCCACGTTACTTAGAAGCTCCCCACTTGGAGAATCAGCACATTTAAACTTCTGTTTCACACATTTTGCAAATTGTGAGGAGGATGAACGGGAAGAGGGGGAACCAATGAGAGAAGAGTTGTAGGGGTTTGGACGGGCACATATCACTCTAATTTCCCATTAAGAATAAGAATTAAAAAAAGCCTCAGCCTGCCTCGCCGGAGCCAAAATAGGGCCTGAAGCAATCCTGCGCGTTTGAGGCCAGCTCACAAAAGAGCAACTTAAAACATGGAGCTCAGGGTCACTGCAATTCACAAACCTGCAGAGTTATAAATGAAAACTAACGTCCAAAAATATGTTGAGGTAAGGCAAAGAAGAGGATCTGAATGCAAGACAGAATTGCAAGAAACAGATTTCAAGAGATAGATTGGACTCGTCTTTAACGCACATGAAAAGCGGCAGAATTTCGACAATGATGCAGTTGGCCCAAAAGGGCGTATGCGATTTTTCCTGATTATATCCAGGAAAAAACGCATACGCACTTTATGGGCAACGAAGCAAGCAAGCAATGCAAATGTGCACAACAAAGAAGTCTCATTTCCCACCGGTCAAAAGGGCCATCCTAAAAAATTGTAAAAACCAGAAATGCAGGACAGGCCATGGAGAACAGGGAGCCTTTATACGCTGATGGGCAGTGTGTGAACTGCCGAGAGCCACTCTGGAGAAGTGTATGGTGGTTCCTAAATCATCTAAAAACAGAGCTACAGAGCATAGGACACTTCCAATCATGGGAGTATATCTAGGGAAGTCTAAAAATCAACAAGACACAAGCACACCACAGTTTAGGGCTACTCTGTTTACAAGAACCTCAACTTCAGTACACCTTAAATATCCCAGGAAAGAGAACAATGGATAAAGAAGATGTGGTACTTATGTACAATGGAATATCTCTTCACCATGAAATCAATGTAATAAGGCTAGTAGAAGGATAAAGAGTGGATTTAGGTCCGATAATACTACTTGAAATAAGTCAAACAGAAAAAGAAACATATCATAAGATATCACTTATAGAGGGAGGGTAAATATGGCTGCACAAGAAATGAATTACAGAACAGAACAGTGTCTCACATTTAGAAAACACACTTATGTCAGCTTAAGGGGAAAGGAGAGGTGGGGTGATGCATAAAACCAGAGTTTGAAATTAGCACAGATACCGTTCAAGAAACCAAATAGGTATTAGACAAGATCTACACCTTGCTCAATGAACTGGCCTCAACACACCCTATACACCGCAGAGAAATATATCTGAGTAATAAGAATCTTAAAACCCATGTATTGATATATCTCCATAAGGGAATCAAGTGTGTGCAGAGCGGCACAAACACAGCAGTGAAAATGAGCTAAACCCCATTATAGAAATAAATTTTAAAAACAAAACGCAGAAACAATGAAAGAGAGAAAAATTCTTACAGAATTCGCTCAGGGGCTGTGATGCAACCTGGATTGACCACATATAAACCCACAGCTGGATAAGACATAAGGCTGGACACTTGGGGCTGAGAGGATTGGTGAGCTTCGGTGAGCAACTGCCGAAAGTTTAATGCAATACTTCATGCTACTCATTCCAAGGGTCCCAACACTCCAGGTTGAAGGGAATCTTCCTACAGCTAAACCATGCTTGGGAAACCCAGCGACTGGTATACCATATGATCGGGAAAGGTTTCTAAAACGCACCACATTTTTCCTCTCCTGGGGCTCCGGATCGACATTCCAGCCGCTTTACTAACAACATCCCCACATGGAGAGTCAATGCCTTTAAGTTCTGGTATCGCACAGTCTTCAGTTAGTGCGGAGGATGAATGGGAATAGGGGGAACCAGTGAGAAACTAGCTGTAGCGGTTTCAATGGGCACATGTCACTCTAATTTCACATCAGTAAGAAGAATGAACCAAAGGCACAGCAAGGTGCCCCAGAAGAAGAATAGGGCTTCAAGGAATCCTGTGGTTATGGGGCAAGATCACAAAACTAAGAGCTGAAAAATGGAGCTAGGGGCCACGCAATTCAAGAACCTGACTTGCCCAAAAAGCGCGTATGTGTTTCTTCCTGAATATATTCAGGAAAAAACGCATACGCCCTTTTTGGCCAACCAAGCAAGCTTGCAAAGGAAATCTGCACTACAATGAAGTCTCAATTCCCCCTGGTCAAAAGGGCCATCTGAAAAAAGTGTAAAATCCATAAAGGCATGACAGGCCATGGAGAACTGGGAGCCATCTTATGCTGATGGGCAGGATGTAAATTGCCAACAGCCACTCGGGAGAAGTGTATGGTGTTTCCTGAAACATCTAAAAAACAAAGCAACAGAGCCTAGGGCACTTCCACTTATGGTACTATAGTTTAGGGCAATTAAAATCAAAAAGACACAGCCACCCCAAAGTTTGGGATGGCTCTGTTTACAAGAACCTCATATACGGTACAAGTTCAATATCGCAGAAAGTGAAAAATGGATAAAGAAGTTGTGGTACTTACGTACAATGCAATATCACTCAGCAATGAAATCTATGTCATCAGGCCCGTAGCAGCATAATGAGTGGACTAAGTACGATGAATCTAACTGAAATAAGTCACACAGAAAAAGAAACAGCATAAGGTATCACTAATACACGGAATGTAAACTTGGCTACACAGGAACTGAATTCCAAAACAGAACAGGGTCTCAAATTTAGAAAACCAACTTATGCTTGCTTAAGGGGAAAGGTGAGTTGGGGTGCTGCATAAAACCAGAGATTGAAATGAGCACAGATAAAGTTCCTTAAGCCAAATATGTAATAGACAAGAGCTACTCCTTGCTCAACGAAATGGACACAACACCCCATATTCAACGCCTAGGAATATACCTGACTAGTAAGAATCATAAAACCTATGGATTTATATATCTCTGTAAGAGAATCAAGAGTGTGTACACCGGCATTAAAGCAGTAAAAATCAGGTAAATCCCATAATAAAAATAAATTTCTTAAACAAAACACAATGACATTGAAATAGAGAGAAATACTTAAGTAATTCATTCAAGGCTTCTGATGCAACCTGCATTTACCACATCTACACCCAGAGCTGGGTGACACATAAAGCTGGACACTTGGGGCTCATAAGATTGGTGAGGTTCGGTGAGCAAATGAAGACCTTTGAAGACATATTGCATGGTACCCATTCCATGGGTCTCAATTCTCCAGGTTTAAGGGATACTTCCTTCAGCTAAAACATGCATGTGGAACCCAGAGTATGATCCACCATGTGATCGAGAAACATGTTCAAATGTGTCTCACTTTTCGTTCCCTGGTACTCGGGTGCAACATTCCAGACGCTTTACTAACACTCTCCCGACTTGGAGAGTCAGTGCCTTTAACCTCCTGTTTGGCCCAGTTTGCAATTTCTGCGGAAGATGAACAGGAATAGGCAGAACCAATGACAGACTAGCTGGAGGTGTCTGGACGGGCAAATTTAACTCTCATTTCCCACCAGGAAGAGGAATTAACCAAAGGCTCAGCGTGCCGTGCCGGAACCAGATTAGGGCCTGAAGCCATCCTGCGGTGTTGCGGCCAGCTCACGAGAAAGCGAGTTGAAGAAAGGAGCTCAGGGGCACTGTAATTCACAAACCTGCAGAGGTATAAATGACAGCTATCGTCCAAAAATATACTGAAGTAAGGCTGCCAAGAGGACTTGAAAGCGGGGCAGAATTGCAGGAAACCGATTTCAGGAGGTAGACTGGAATTGCATTTAAAGCATAGGAAAAGACGCAGAACGTCCACAATGATGCACTTGGCCAAAAAGGGCGTATGCGTTTTTTCCTGAATATATTCAGGAAAAAACGCATACGCCCTTTTTGGCCAACCAAGCAAGCTTGCAAAGGAAATCTGCACTACAGTGAAGTCTCACTTCCCCCCGGTCAAAAGGGCCATCTGAAAAAAGTGTAAAATCCAGAAAGGCAGGACAGGCCATGGAGAACTGGGAGCCTTGTTATGCTGATGGGCGGGATGTCAATTGCCAACAGCCACTCGGGAGAAGTGTATGGTGTTTCCTGAAACATCTAAAAAACAAAGCAACAGAGCCTAGGGCACTTCCACTTATGGTCCTATAGCTTAGGGAAATTAAAATCAAAAGACACAGCCACCCCAAAGGTTGGGACGGCTCTGTTTACAAGAACCTGGTTTACGGTACAAGTTCAATATCGCAGAAAGTGAAAAATGGATAAAGAAGTTGTGGTACTTACGTACAATGCAATATCACTCAGCAAGGAAATCTATGTCATCAGGCCCGTAGCAGCATAATGAGTGGATTCAGGTATGATGATTCTAACTGAAATAAGTCACACAGAAAAAGAAACATCATAAGATATCACTAATACACGGAATGTAAACTTGGCTACACAGGAACTGAATTACAAAACAGAACAGGGTCTCAAATTTAGAAACCCAACTTATGCTTGCTTAAGGGGAAAGGTGAGTTGGGGTGCTGCATAAAACCAGAGATTGAAATGAGCACAGATAAAGTTCCTTAAGCCAAATATGGAATAGACAAGAGCTACTCCTTGCTCAACGAAATGGACTCAACACCCCATATTAAATGCCTAAGAGTGTACCTGACTAGGAAGTATCTTAAAACCTATGGATTGCTATGACTCTGAAAGAGAATCAAGTGTGTGTACAGGGGCATAAACGCAGCAGTGATAGGACTGGAGAGGTTCGGTGAGCAAATGAAGACCCTTTGAAGTCATATTGCATGGTACCCATTCCACGGGTCTCAACTCTCCAGGTTTAAGGTATTCTTCCTTCAGCTAAAACATGCATGTGGAACCCAGAGTATGATCAACCGTGTGATCGGGAGACGTGTTCCAATATGTCTCAGTTTTCGTTCCCTGGTACTCGGGTGCAACATTCCAGACACTTTACTAACACTCTCCCGACTTGGAGAGTCAGTGCCTTTAACCTCCCGTTTGGCCCAGTTTGCAATTTCTGCGGAAGATGAACAGGAATAGGGAGAACCAATGACAGACTAGCTGGAGGTGTCTGGACGGGCAAATTTAACTCTCATTTCCCACCAGGAAGAGGAATTAACCAAAGGCTCAGCGTGCCGTGCCGGAACCAGATTAGGGCCTGAAGCCATCCTGCGGTGTTGCGGCCAGCTCACGAGAAAGCGAGTTGAAGAAAGGAGCTCAGGGGCACTGTAATTCACAAACCTGCAGAGTTATAAATGACAGCTATCGTCCAAAAATATACTGAAGTAAGGCTGCCAAGAGGACTTGAAAGCGGGGCAGAATTGCAGGAAACCGATTTCAGGAGGTAGACTGGAATTGCATTTAAAGCATAGGAAAAGAGGCAGAACGTCCACAATGATGCACTTGGCCAAAAAGGGCGTATGCGTTTTTTCCTGAATATATTCAGGAAAAAACGCATACGCCCTTTTTGGCCAACCAAGCAAGCTTGCAAAGGAAATCTGCACTACAATGAAGTCTCACTTCCCCCCGGTCAAAAGGGCCATCTGAAAAAAGTGTAAAATCCAGAAAGGCAGGACAGGCCATGGAGAACTGGGAGCCTTGTTATGCTGATGGGCGGGATGTCAATTGCCAACAGCCACTCGGGAGAAGTGTATGGTGTTTCCTGAAACATCTAAAAAACAAAGCAACAGAGCCTAGGGCACTTCCACTTATGGTCCTATAGCTTAGGGAAATTAAAATCAAAAAGACACAGCCATAGCAAAGTTTGGCACGGCTGTGTTTACAAGAACCAAGTTTACGGTACAAGTTCAATATCGCAGAAAGTGAAAAATGGATAAAGAAGTTGTGGTACTTACGTACAATGCAGTATCACTCAGCAAGGAAATCTATGTCATCAGGCCCGTAGCAGCATAATGAGTGGATTCAGGTATGATGATTCTAACTGAAATAAGTCACACAGAAAAAGAAACATCATAAGATATCACTAATACATGGAATGTAAACTTGGCTACACAGGAACTGAATTACAAAACAGAACAGGGTCTCAAATTTAGAAACCCAACTTATGCTTGCTTAAGGGGAAAGGTGAGTTGGGGTGCTGCATAAAACCAGAGATTGAAATGAGCACAGATAAAGTTCCTTAAGCCAAATATGGAATAGACAAGAGCTACTCCTTGCTCAACGAAATGGACACAACACCCCATATTAAACGCCTAAGACTGTACCTGACTAGTAAGTATCTTAAAACCTATGGATTGCTAGGTCTCTGAAAGAGAATCAAGCGTGTGTACAGGGGCATAAACGCAGCAGTGATAGGAGTGGAGAGGTTCGGTGAGCAAATGAAGACCCTTTGAAGTCATATTGCATGGTACCCATTCCACGGGTCTCAACTCTCCAGGTTTAATGTATTCTTCCTTCAGCTAAAACATGCATGTGGAACCCAGAGTATGATCAACCGTGTGATCGGGAGACGTGTTCCAATATGTCTCAGTTATCGTCCCCTGGTACTCGGGTGCAACATTCCAGACGCTTTACTAACACTCTCCCGACTTGGAGAGTCAGTGCCTTTAACCTCCTGTTTGGCCCAGTTTGCAATTTCTGCGGAAGATGAACAGGAATAGGGAGAACCAATGAGAGACTAGCTGGAGGTGTCTGGACGGGCAAATTTAACTCTCATTTCCCACCAGGAAGAGGAATTAACCAAAGGCTCAGCGTGCCGTGCCGGAACCAGATTAGGGCCAGAAGCCATCCTGCGGTGTTGCGGCCAGCTCACGAGAAAGCGAGTTGAAGAAAGGAGCTCAGGGGCACTGTAATTCACAAACCTGCAGAGTTATAAATGACAGCTATCGTCCAAAAATATACTGAAGTAAGGCTGCCAAGAGGACTTGAAAGCGGGGCACAATTGCAGGAAACCGATTTCAGGAGGTAGACTGGAATTGCATTTAAAGCATAGGAAAAGAGGCAGAACGTCCACAATGATGCACTTGGCCAAAAAGGGCGTATGCGTTTTTTCCTGAATATATTCAGGAAAAAACGCATACGCCCTTTTTGGCCAACCAAGCAAGCTTGCAATGGAAATCTGCACTACAATGAAGTCTCACTTCCCCCCGGTCAAAAGGGCCATCTGAAAAAAGTGTAAAATCCAGAAAGGCAGGACAGGCCATGGAGAACTGGGAGCCTTGTTATGCTGATGGGCGGGATGTAAATTGCCAACAGCCACTCGGGAGAAGTGTATGATGCTTCCTTAAACATCTAAAAAACAAAGAAACAGAGCCTAGGGCACTTCCACTTATGGTCCTATAGCTTAGGGAAATTAAAATCAAAAAGACACAGCCACCCCAAAGGTTGGGACGGCTCTGTTTACAAGAACCTGGTTTACGGTACAAGTTCAATATCGCAGAAAGTGAAAAATGGATAAAGAAGTTTTGGTACTTACGTACAATGCAGTATCACTCAGCAAGGAAATCTATGTCATCAGGCCCGTAGCAGCATAATGAGTGGATTCAGGTATGATGATTCTAACTGAAATAAGTCACACAGAAAAAGAAACATCATAAGATATCACTAATACACGGAATGTAAACTTGGCTACACAGGAACTGAATTACAAAACAGAACAGGGTCTCAAATTTAGAAACCCAACTTATGCTTGCTTAAGGGGAAAGGTGAGTTGGGGTGCTGCATAAAACCAGAGATTGAAATGAGCACAGATAAAGTTCCTTAAGCCAAATATGGAATAGACAAGAGCTACTCCTTGCTCAACGAAATGGACTCAACACCCCATATTAAACGCCTAAGAATGTACCTGACTAGGAAGTATCTTAAAACCTATGGATTGCTATGTCTCCGAAAGAGAATCAAGCGTGTGTACAGGGGCATAAACGCAGCAGTGATAGGACTGGAGAGGTTCGGTGAGCAAATGAAGACCCTTTGAAGTCATATTGCATGGTACCCATTCCACGGGTCTCAACTCTCCAGGTTTAAGGTATTCTTCCTTCAGCTAAAACATGCATGTGGAACCCAATATATGATCAACCCTGTGATCGGGAGACGTGTTCCAATATGTCTCAGTTTTCGTCCCCTGGTACTCGGGTGCAACATTCCAGAAGCTTTACTAACACTCTCCCGACTTGGAGAGTCAGTGCCTTTAACCTCCTGTTTGGCCCAGTTTGCAATTTCTGCGGAAGATGAACAGGAATAGGGAGAACCAATGACAGACTAGATGGAGGTGTCTGGATGGGCAAATTTAACTCTCATTTCCCACCAGGAAGAGGAATTAACCAAAGGCTCAGCGTGCTGTGCCGGAAGCAGATTAGGGCCTGAAGCAATCCTGCGGTGTTGCGGCCAGCTCACAAGAAAGCGACTTGAAGAAAGGAGCTCAGGGGCACTGTAATTCACAAAACTGCAGAGTTATAAATGACAGCTATCGTCCAAAAATATACTGAAGTAAGGCTGCCAAGAGGACTTGAAAGCGGGGCAGAATTGCAGGAAACCGATTTCAGGAGGTAGACTGGAATTGCATTGAAAGCATAGGAAAAGAGGCAGAACGTCCACAATGATGCACTTGGCCAAAAAGGGCGTATGCGTTTTTTCCTGAATATATTCAGGAAAAAACGCATACGCCCTTTTTGGCCAACCAAGCAAGCTTGCAAAGGAAATCTGCACTACAATGAAGTCTCACTTCCCCCCGGTCAAAAGGGCCATCTGAAAAAAGTGTAAAATCCAGAAAGGCAGGACAGGCCATGGAGAACTGGGAGCCTTGTTATGCTGATGGGCGGGATGTAAATTGCCAACAGCCACTCGGGAGAAGTGTATGGTGCTTCCTGAAACATCTAAAAAACAAAGCAACAGAGCCTAGGGCACTTCCACTTATGGTCCTATAGCTTAGGGAAATTAAAATCAAAAAGACACAGCCACCCCAAAGTTTGGCACGGCTGTGTTTACAAGAACCACGTTTACGGTACAAGTTCAATATCGCAGAAAGTGAAAAATGGATAAAGAAGTTGTGGTACTTACGTACAATGCAGTATCACTCAGCAAGGAAATCTATGTCATCAGGCCCGTAGCAGCATAATGAGTGGATTCAGGTATGATGATTCTAACTGAAATAAGTAACACAGAAAAAGAAACATCATAAGATATCACTAATACACGGAATGTAAACTTGGCTACACAGGAACTGAATTACAAAACAGAACAGGGTCTCAAATTTAGAAACCCAACTTATGCTTGCTTAAGAGGAAAGGTGAGTTGGGGTGCTGCATAAAACCAGAGATTGAAATGAGCACAGATAAAGTTCCTTAAGCCAAATATGGAATAGACCAGAGCTACTCCTTGCTCAACGAAATGGACTCAACACCCCATATTAAACGCCTAAGAATGTACCTGACTAGGAAGTATCTTAAAACCTATGGATTGCTATGTCTCTGAAAGAGAATCAAGCGTGTGTACAGGGGCATAAACGCAGCAGTGATAGGAGTGGAGAGGTTCGGTGAGCAAATGAAGAACCTTTGAAGTCATATTGCATGGTACCCATTCCACGGGTCTCAACTCTCCAGGTTTAATGTATTCTTCCTTCAGCTAAAACATGCATGTGGAACCCAGAGTATGATCAACCGTGTGATCGGGAGACGTGTTGCAATATGTCTCAGTTATCGTCCCCTGGTACTCGGGTGCAACATTCCAGACGCTTTACTAACACTCTCCCGACTTGGAGAGTCAGTGCCTTTAACCTCCTGTTTGGCCCAGTTTGCAATTTCTGCGGAAGATGAACAGGAATAGGGAGAACCAATGAGAGACTAGCTGGAGGTGTCTGGACGGGCAAATTTAACTCTCATTTGCCACCAGGAAGAGGAATTAACCAAAGGCTCAGCGTGCCGTGCCGGAACCAGATTAGGGCCTGAAGCAATCCTGCGGTGTTGCGGCCAGCTCACGAGAAAGCGAGTTGAAGAAAGGAGCTCAGGGGCACTGTAATTCACAAACCTGCAGAGTTATAAATGACAGCTATCGTCCAAAAATATACTGAAGTAAGGCTGCCAAGAGGACTTGAAAGCGGGGCAGAATTGCAGGAAACCGATTTCAGGAGGTAGACTGGAATTGCATTTAAAGCATAGGAAAAGAGGCAGAACGTCCACAATGATGCACTTGGCCAAAAAGGGCGTATGCGTTTTTTCCTGAATATATTCAGGAAAAAACGCATACGCCCTTTTTGGCCAACCAAGCAAGCTTGCAAAGGAAATCTGCACTACAATGAAGTCTCACTTCCCCCCGGTCAAAAGGGCCATCTGAAAAAAGTGTAAAATCCAGAAAGGCAGGACAGGCCATGGAGAACTGGGAGCCTTGTTATGCTGATGGGCGGGATGTAAATTGCCAACAGCCACTCGGGAGAAGTGTATGGTGCTTCCTGAAACATCTAAAAAACAAAGCAACAGAGCCTAGGGCACTTCCACTTATGGTCCTATAGCTTAGGGAAATTAAAATCAAAAAGACACAGCCACCCCAAAGGTTGGGACGGCTCTGTTTACAAGAACCTGGTTTACGGTACAAGTTCAATATCGCAGAAAGTGAAAAATGGATAAAGAAGTTGTGGTACTTACGTACAATGCAGTATCACTCAGCAAGGAAATCTATGTCATCAGGCCCGTAGCAGCATAATGAGTGGATTCAGGTATGATGATTCTAACTGAAATAAGTCACACAGAAAAAGAAACATCATAAGATATCACTAATACACGGAATGTAAACTTGGCTACACAGGAACTGAATTACAAAACAGAACAGGGTCTCAAATTTAGAAACCCAACTTATGCTTGCTTAAGGGGAAAGGTGAGTTGGGGTGCTGCATAAAACCAGAGATTGAAATGAGCACAGATAAAGTTCCTTAAGCCAAATATGGAATAGACAAGAGCTACTCCTTGCTCAACGAAATGGACTCAACACCCCATATTAAACGCCTAAGACTGTACCTGACTAGTAAGTATCTTAAAACCTATGGATTGCTAGGTCTCTGAAAGAGAATCAAGCGTGTGTACAGGGGCATAAACGCAGCAGTGATAGGAGTGGAGAGGTTCGGTGAGCAAATGAAGACCCTTTGAAGTCATATTGCATGGTACCCATTCCACGGGTCTCAACTCTCCAGGTTTAATGTATTCTTCCTTCAGCTAAAACATGCATGTGGAACCCAGAGTATGATCAACCGTGTGATCGGGAGACGTGTTGCAATATGTCTCAGTTATCGTCCCCTGGTACTCGGGTGCAACATTCCAGACGCTTTACTAACACTCTCCCGACTTGGAGAGTCAGTGCCTTTAACCTCCTGTTTGGCCCAGTTTGCAATTTCTGCGGAAGATGAACAGGAATAGGGAGAACCAATGAGAGACTAGCTGGAGGTGTCTGGACGGGCAAATTTAACTCTCATTTGCCACCAGGAAGAGGAATTAACCAAAGGCTCAGCGTGCCGTGCCGGAACCAGATTAGGGCCTGAAGCAATCCTGCGGTGTTGCGGCCAGCTCACGAGAAAGCGAGTTGAAGAAAGGAGCTCAGGGGCACTGTAATTCACAAACCTGCAGAGTTATAAATGACAGCTATCGTCCAAAAATATACTGAAGTAAGGCTGCCAAGAGGACTTGAAAGCGGGGCAGAATTGCAGGAAACCGATTTCAGGAGGTAGACTGGAATTGCATTTAAAGCATAGGAAAAGAGGCAGAACGTCCACAATGATGCACTTGGCCAAAAAGGGCGTATGCGTTTTTTCCTGAATATATTCAGGAAAAAACGCATACGCCCTTTTTGGCCAACCAAGCAAGCTTGCAAAGGAAATCTGCACTACAATGAAGTCTCACTTCCCCCCGGTCAAAAGGGCCATCTGAAAAAAGTGTAAAATCCAGAAAGGCAGGACAGGCCATGGAGAACTGGGAGCCTTGTTATGCTGATGGGCGGGATGTAAATTGCCAACAGCCACTCGGGAGAAGTGTATGGTGCTTCCTGAAACATCTAAAAAACAAAGCAACAGAGCCTAGGGCACTTCCACTTATGGTCCTATAGCTTAGGGAAATTAAAATCAAAAAGACACAGCCACCCCAAAGGTTGGGACGGCTCTGTTTACAAGAACCTGGTTTACGGTACAAGTTCAATATCGCAGAAAGTGAAAAATGGATAAAGAAGTTGTGGTACTTACGTACAATGCAGTATCACTCAGCAAGGAAATCTATGTCATCAGGCCCGTAGCAGCATAATGAGTGGATTCAGGTATGATGATTCTAACTGAAATAAGTCACACAGAAAAAGAAACATCATAAGATATCACTAATACACGGAATGTAAACTTGGCTACACAGGAACTGAATTACAAAACAGAACAGGGTCTCAAATTTAGAAACCCAACTTATGCTTGCTTAAGGGGAAAGGTGAGTTGGGGTGCTGCATAAAACCAGAGATTGAAATGAGCACAGATAAAGTTCCTTAAGCCAAATATGGAATAGACAAGAGCTACTCCTTGCTCAACGAAATGGACTCAACACCCCATATTAAACGCCTAAGACTGTACCTGACTAGTAAGTATCTTAAAACCTATGGATTGCTAGGTCTCTGAAAGAGAATCAAGCGTGTGTACAGGGGCATAAACGCAGCAGTGATAGGAGTGGAGAGGTTCGGTGAGCAAATGAAGACCCTTTGAAGTCATATTGCATGGTACCCATTCCACGGGTCTCAACTCTCCAGGTTTAAGGTATTCTTCCTTCAGCTAAAACATGCATGTGGAACCCAGAGTATGATCAACCGTGTGATCGGGAGACGTGTTCCAATATGTCTCAGTTATCGTCCCCTGGTACTCGGGTGCAACATTCCAGACGCTTTACTAACACTCTCCCGACTTGGAGAGTCAGTGCCTTTAACCTCCTGTTTGGCCCAGTTTGCAATTTCTGCGGAAGATGAACAGGAATAGGGAGAACCAATGAGAGACTAGCTGGAGGTGTCTGGACGGGCAAATTTAACTCTCATTTCCCACCAGGAAGAGGAATTAACCAAAGGCTCAGCGTGCCGTGCCGGAACCAGATTAGGGCCAGAAGCCATCCTGCGGTGTTGCGGCCAGCTCACGAGAAAGCGAGTTGAAGAAAGGAGCTCAGGGGCACTGTAATTCACAAACCTGCAGAGTTATAAATGACAGCTATCGTCCAAAAATATACTGAAGTAAGGCTGCCAAGAGGACTTGAAAGCGGGGCAGAATTGCAGGAAACCGATTTCAGGAGGTAGACTGGAATTGCATTTAAAGCATAGGAAAAGAGGCAGAACGTCCACAATGATGCACTTGGCCAAAAAGGGCGTATGCGTTTTTTCCTGAATATATTCAGGAAAAAACGCATACGCCCTTTTTGGCCAACCAAGCAAGCTTGCAATGGAAATCTGCACTACAATGAAGTCTCACTTCCCCCCGGTCAAAAGTGCCATCTGAAAAAAGTGTAAAATCCAGAAAGGCAGGACAGGCCATGGAGAACTGGGAGCCTTGTTATGCTGATGGGCGGGATGTAAATTGCCAACAGCCACTCGGGAGAAGTGTATGATGCTTCCTTAAACATCTAAAAAACAAAGAAACAGAGCCTAGGGCACTTCCACTTATGGTCCTATAGCTTAGGGAAATTAAAATCAAAAAGACACAGCCACCCCAAAGGTTGGGACGGCTCTGTTTACAAGAACCTGGTTTACGGTACAAGTTCAATATCGCAGAAAGTGAAAAATGGATAAAGAAGTTGTGGTACTTACGTACAATGCAGTATCACTCAGCAAGGAAATCTATGTCATCAGGCCCGTAGCAGCATAATGAGTGGATTCAGGTATGATGATTCTAACTGAAATAAGTCACACAGAAAAAGAAACATCATAAGATATCACTAATACACGGAATGTAACCTTGGCTACACAGGAACTGAATTACAAAACAGAACAGGGTCTCAAATTTAGAAACCCAACTTATGCTTGCTTAAGGGGAAAGGTGAGTTGGGGTGCTGCATAAAACCAGAGATTGAAATGAGCACAGATAAAGTTCCTTAAGCCAAATATGGAATAGACAAGAGCTACTCCTTGCTCAACGAAATGGACTCAACACCCCATATTAAACGCCTAAGAATGTACCTGACTAGGAAGTATCTTAAAACCTATGGATTGCTATGTCTCCGAAAGACAATCAAGCGTGTGTACAGGGGCATAAACGCAGCAGTGATAGGACTGGAGAGGTTCGGTGAGCAAATGAAGACCCTTTGAAGTCATATTGCATGGTACCCATTCCACGGGTCTCAACTCTCCAGGTTTAAGGTATTCTTCCTTCAGCTAAAACATGCATGTGGAACCCAATATATGATCAACCCTGTGATCGGGAGACGTGTTCCAATATGTCTCAGTTTTCGTCCCCTGGTACTCGGGTGCAACATTCCAGAAGCTTTACTAACACTCTCCCGACTTGGAGAGTCAGTGCCTTTAACCTCCTGTTTGGCCCAGTTTGCAATTTCTGCGGAAGATGAACAGGAATAGGGAGAACCAATGACAGACTAGATGGAGGTGTCTGGATGGGCAAATTTAACTCTCATTTCCCACCAGGAAGAGGAATTAACCAAAGGCTCAGCGTGCTGTGCCGGAAGCAGATTAGGGCCTGAAGCAATCCTGCGGTGTTGCGGCCAGCTCACAAGAAAGCGACTTGAAGAAAGGAGCTCAGGGGCACTGTAATTCACAAAACTGCAGAGTTATAAATGACAGCTATCGTCCAAAAATATACTGAAGTAAGGCTGCCAAGAGGACTTGAAAGCGGGGCAGAATTGCAGGAAACCGATTTCAGGAGGTAGACTGGAATTGCATTGAAAGCATAGGAAAAGAGGCAGAACGTCCACAATGATGCACTTGGCCAAAAAGGGCGTATGCGTTTTTTCCTGAATATATTCAGGAAAAAACGCATACGCCCTTTTTGGCCAACCAAGCAAGCTTGCAAAGGAAATCTGCACTACAATGAAGTCTCACTTCCCCCCGGTCAAAAGGGCCATCTGAAAAAAGTGTAAAATCCAGAAAGGCAGGACAGGCCATGGAGAACTGGGAGCCTTGTTATGCTGATGGGCGGGATGTAAATTGCCAACAGCCACTCGGGAGAAGTGTATGGTGCTTCCTGAAACATCTAAAAAACAAAGCAACAGAGCCTAGGGCACTTCCACTTATGGTCCTATAGCTTAGGGAAATTAAAATCAAAAAGACACAGCCACCCCAAAGTTTGGCACGGCTGTGTTTACAAGAACCACGTTTACGGTACAAGTTCAATATCGCAGAAAGTGAAAAATGGATAAAGAAGTTGTGGTACTTACGTACAATGCAGTATCACTCAGCAAGGAAATCTATGTCATCAGGCCCGTAGCAGCATAATGAGTGGATTCAGGTATGATGATTCTAACTGAAATAAGTCACACAGAAAAAGAAACATCATAAGATATCACTAATACACGGAATGTAAACTTGGCTACACAGGAACTGAATTACAAAACAGAACAGGGTCTCAAATTTAGAAACCCAACTTATGCTTGCTTAAGGGGAAAGGTGAGTTGGGGTGCTGCATAAAACCAGAGATTGAAATGAGCACAGATAAAGTTCCTTAAGCCAAATATGGAATAGACCAGAGCTACTCCTTGCTCAACGAAATGGACTCAACACCCCATATTAAACGCCTAAGAATGTACCTGACTAGGAAGTATCTTAAAACCTATGGATTGCTATGTCTCTGAAAGAGAATCAAGCGTGTGTACAGGGTCATAAACGCAGCAGTGATAGGAGTGGAGAGGTTCGGTGAGCAAATGAAGAACCTTTGAAGTCATATTGCATGGTACCCATTCCACGGGTCTCAACTCTCCAGGTTTAATGTATTCTTCCTTCAGCTAAAACATGCATGTGGAACCCAGAGTATGATCAACCGTGTGATCGGGAGACGTGTTGCAATATGTCTCAGTTATCGTCCCCTGGTACTCGGGTGCAACATTCCAGACGCTTTACTAACACTCTCCCGACTTGGAGAGTCAGTGCCTTTAACCTCCTGTTTGGCCCAGTTTGCAATTTCTGCGGAAGATGAACAGGAATAGGGAGAACCAATGAGAGACTAGCTGGAGGTGTCTGGACGGGCAAATTTAACTCTCATTTGCCACCAGGAAGAGGAATTAACCAAAGGGTCAGCGTGCCGTGCCGGAACCAGATTAGGGCCTGAAGCAATCCTGCGGTGTTGCGGCCAGCTCACGAGAAAGCGAGTTGAAGAAAGGAGCTCAGGGGCACTGTAATTCACAAACCTGCAGAGTTATAAATGACAGCTATCGTCCAAAAATATACTGAAGTAAGGCTGCCAAGAGGACTTGAAAGCGGGGCAGAATTGCAGGAAACCGATTTCAGGAGGTAGACTGGAATTGCATTTAAAGCATAGGAAAAGAGGCAGAACGTCCACAATGATGCACTTGGCCAAAAAGGGCGTATGCGTTTTTTCCTGAATATATTCAGGAAAAAATGCATACGCCCTTTTTGGCCAACCAAGCAAGCTTGCAAAGGAAATCTGCACTACAATGAAGTCTCACATCCCCCCGGTCAAAAGGGCCATCTGAAAAAAGTGTAAAATCCAGAAAGGCAGGACAGGCCATGGAGAACTGGGAGCCTTGTTATGCTGATGGGCGGGATGTAAATTGCCAACAGCCACTCGGGAGAAGTGTATGGTGCTTCCTGAAACATCTAAAAAACAAAGCAACAGAGCCTAGGGCACTTCCACTTATGGTCCTATAGCTTAGGGAAATTAAAATAAAAAAGACACAGCCACCCCAAAGGTTGGGACGGCTCTGTTTACAAGAACATGGTTTACGGTACAAGTTCAATATCGCAGAAAGTGAAAAATGGATAAAGAAGTTGTGGTACTTACGTACAATGCAGTATCACTAAGCAATGAAATCTATGTCATCAGGCCCGTAGCAGCATAATGAGTGGATTCAGGTATGATGATTCTAACTGAAATAAGTCACACAGAAAAAGAAACATCATAAGATATCACTAATACACGGAATGTAAACTTGGCTACACAGGAACTGAATTACAAAACAGAACAGGGTCTCAAATTTAGAAACCCAACTTATGCTTGCTTAAGGGGAAAGGTGAGTTGGGGTGCTGCATAAAACCAGAGATTGAAATGAGCACAGATAAAGTTCCTTAAGCCAAATATGGAATAGACAAGAGCTACTCCTTGCTCAACGAAATGGACTCAACACCCCATATTAAACGCCTAAGAATGTACCTGACTAGTAAGTATCTTACAACCTATGGATTGCTATGTCTCCGAAAGAGAATCAAGCGTGTGTACAGGGGCATAAACGCAGCAGTGATAGGACTGGAGAGGTTCGGTGAGCAAATGAAGACCCTTTGAAGTCATATTGCATGGTACCCATTCCACGGGTCTCAACTCTCAAGGTTTAATGTATTCTTCCTTCAGCTAAAACATGCATGTGGAACCCAGAGTATGATCAACCGTGTGATCGGGAGACGTGTTCCAATATGTCTCAGTTATCGTCCCCTGGTACTCGGGTGCAACATTCCAGACGCTTTACTAACACTCTCCCGACTTGGAGAGTCAGTGCCTTTAACCTCCCGTTTGGCCCAGTTTGCAATTTCTGCGGAAGATGAACAGGAATAGGGAGAACCAATGACAGACTAGCTGGAGGTGTCTGGACGGGCAAATTTAACTCTCATTTCCCACCAGGAAGAGGAATTAACCAAAGGTTCAACGTGCCGTGCCGGAACCAGATTAGGGCCTGAAGCAATCCTGCGGTGTTGCGGCCAGCTCACGAGAAAGCGAGTTGAAGAAAGGAGCTCAGGGGCACTGTAATTCACAAACCTGCAGAGTTATAAATGACAGCTATCGTCCAAAAATATACTGAAGTAGGCTGCCAAGAGGACTTGAAAGCGGTGCAGAATTGCAGGAAACCGATTTCAGGAGGTAGACTGGAATTGCATTTAAAGCATATGAAACGAGGCAGAACGTCCACAATGATGCACTTGGCCAAAAAGGGCGTATGCGTTTTTTCCTGAATATATTCAGGAAAAAACGCATACGCACTTTTTGGCCAACCAAGCAAGCTTGCAAAGGAAATCTGCACTACAATGAAGTCTCACTTCCCCCCGGTCAAAAGGGCCATCTGAAAAAAGTGTAAAATCCAGAAAGGCAGGACAGGCCATGGAGAACTGGGAGCCTTGTTATGCTGATGGGCGGGATGTAAATTGCCAACAGCCACTCGGGAGAACTGTATGGTGTTTCCTGAAACATCTAAAAAACAAAGCAACAGAGCCTAGGGCACTTCCACTTATGGTCCTATAGCTTAGGGAAATTAAAATCAAAAAGACACAGCCACCCCAAAGGTTGGGACGGCTCTGTTTACAAGAACCACGTTTACGGTACAAGTTCAATATCGCAGAAAGTGAAAAATGGATAAAGAAGTTGTGGTACTTACGTACAATGCAGTATCACTCAGCAATGAAATCTATGTCATCAGGCCCGTAGCAGCATAATGAGTGGATTCAGGTACGATGATTCTAACTGAAATAAGTCACACAGAAAAAGAAACATCATAAGATATCACTAATACACGGAATGTAACCTTGGCTACACAGGAACTGAATTACAAAACAGAACAGGGTCTCAAATTTAGAAAACCAACTTATGCTTGCTTAAGGGGAAAGGTGAGTTGGGGTGCTGCATAAAACCAGAGATTGAAATGAGCACAGATAAAGTTCCTTAAGCCAAATATGGAATAGACAAGAGCTACTCCTTGCTCAACGAAATGGACTCAACACCCCATATTAAATGCCTAAGAGTGTACCTGACTAGGAAGTATCTTAAAACCTATGGATTGCTATGTCTCTGAAAGAGAATCAAGTGTGTGTACAGGGGCATAAACGCAGCAGTGATAGGATTGGAGAGGTTCGGTGAGCAAATGAAGACCCTTTGAAGTCATATTGCATGGTACCCATTCCACGGGTCTCAACTCTCCAGGTTTAAGGTATTCTTCCTTCAGCTAAAACATGCATGTGGAACCCAGAGTATGATCAACCGTGTGATCGGGAGACGTGTTCCAATATGTCTCAGTTTTCGTCCCCTGGTACTCGGGTGCAACATTCCAGACGCTTTACTATCACTCTCCCGACTTGGAGAGTCAGTGCCTTTAACCTCCTGTTTGGCCCAGTTTGCAATTTCTGCGGAAGATGAACAGGAATAGGGAGAACCAATGAGAGACTAGCTGGAGGTGTCTGGACGGGCAAATTTAACTCTCATTTCCCACCAGGAAGAGGAATTAACCAAAGGCTCAGCGTGCCGTGCCGGAACCAGATTAGGGCCTGAAGCCATCCTGCGGTGTTGCGGCCAGCTCACGAGAAAGCGAGTTGAAGAAAGGAGCTCAGGGGCACTGTAATTCACAAACCTGCAGAGTTATAAATGACAGCTATCGTCCAAAAATATACTGAAGTAAGGCTGCCAAGAGGACTTGAAAGCGGGGCAGAATTGCAGGAAACCGATTTCAGGAGGTAGACTGGAATTGCATTTAAAGCATAGGAAAAGAGGCAGAACGTCCACAATGATGCACTTGGCCAAAAAGGGCGTATGCGTTTTTTCCTGAATATATTCAGGAAAAAACGCATACGCCCTTTTTGGCCAACCAAGCAAGCTTGCAAAGGAAATCTGCACTACAATGAAGTCTCACTTCCCCCCGGTCAAAAGGGCCATCTGAAAAAAGTATAAAATCCAGAAAGGCAGGACAGGCCATGGAGAACTGGGAGCCTTGTTATGCTGATGGGCGGGATGTAAATTGCCAACAGCCACTCGGGAGAAGTGTATGGTGTTTCCTGAAACATGTAAAAAACAAAGCAACAGAGCCTAGGGCACTTCCACTTATGGTCCTATAGCTTAGGGAAATTAAAATCAAAAAGACACAGCCACCCCAAAGGTTGGGACGGCTCTGTTTACAAGAACCTGGTTTACGGTACAAGTTCAATATCGCAGAAAGTGAAAAATGGATAAAGAAGTTGTGGTACTTACGTAAAATGCAGTATCACTCAGCAATGAAATCTATGTCATCAGGCCCGTAGCAGCATAATGAGTGGATTCAGGTATGATGATTCTAACTGAAATAAGTCACACAGGAAAAGAAACATCATAAGATATCACTAATACACGGAATGTAACCTTGGCTACACAGGAACTGAATTACAAAACAGAACAGGGTCTCAAATTTAGAAACCCAACTTATGCTTGCTTAAGGGGAAAGGTGAGTTGGGGTGCTGCATAAAACCAGAGATTGAAATGAGCACAGATAAAGTTCCTTAAGCCAAATATGGAATAGACAAGAGCTACTCCTTGCTCAACGAAATGGACTCAACACCCCATATTAAACGCCTAAGAGTGTACCTGACTAGGAAGTATCTTAAAACCTATGGATTGCTATGTCTCCGAAAGAGAATCAAGCGTGTGTACAGGGGCATAAACGCAGCAGTGATAGGATTGGAGAAGTTCGGTGAGCAAATGAAGACCCTTTGAAGTCATATTGCATGGTACCCATTCCACGGGTCTCAACTCTCCAGGTTTAAGGTATTCTTCCTTCAGCTAAAACATGCATGTGGAACCCAATATATGATCAACCCTGTGATCGGGAGACGTGTTCCAATATGTCTCAGTTTTCGTCCCCTGGTACTCGGGTGCAACATTCCAGACACTTTACTAACACTCTCCCGACTTGGAGAGTCAGTGCCTTTAACCTCCCGTTTGGCCCAGTTTGCAATTTCTGCGGAAGATGAACAGGAATAGGGAGAACCAATGACAGACTAGCTGGAGGTGTCTGGACGGGCAAATTTAACTCTCATTTCCCACCAGGAAGAGGAATTAACCAAAGGCTCAGCGTGCCGTGCCGGAACCAGATT